>NC_073306.1:215447295-215704795 GCF_027595985.1 Sorex araneus
GCTGTTTCAAAAGCAAACACCTCATGTTTAGGGGGTAAATTGATTATAAATATATAATTTGTCTTTTATATAAGTTGTACTCACATTTTCGTTTAAACAACTAATAATGATTACATTTTATTGAGTATATCTTTAACCCTATTAATCCTTAGAATGATTCAGTGAGTGCTAGTATTACTACTCAAAGTGTCCCAAAGGAAAATGGCATGACAAGAATTTGTAATAATAATTTAGCACTTATATCAATCTTTACCAATATATAATTGAAAGTAAAAACATAAATTTACAAATTTTCTAGCTTTATCTTAAAAGATGGCTTCTCTTTTCTTTAAAATCCATAAGAGTTCTGAATACCTCACCATTAAACCCCAAAGAGTCTCCTAGAAAGTTTGCCTTTTTATTTCAATTAAAAAAATACAAAAAAAAATTGTATTCCACTTGTCAATTTTTTTTTTCTTTTTGGGTCCCACCTGAAGATGCACAGGGGTTATTCTTAGCTCTGAATTCAGGAATTACTCCTGGCGGTGCTCAGGGAACCATGTGGGATGCTGGAAATCAAACCCAGGTTGGCCGCGTGAAAGGCAAACACCCTACCCGCTGTGCTATCGCTCCAGCCCCGAATTTTGATTTTTATTTCTGGTAAAACTTCCAAACTGGTTTAAAGCTTGCCTTATAGTTTCATATGCTAAAATTTTCTTTCAATCTCTAATTTTTCTGTAGTTTTAAATATAAATAAGTTCTTTAATGTAACTAAATATGCAAGTCCTTTAATGTAACTAAATATGCAAGTCCTTTAGTGTAATTATGACACCACGTTCTTTCCTTTATGAGCTGCCTTTTATCTTTGCCTGAAAATTAAAAGAAAAATCAAACTGTACAGTCGTTCAGTGACCTGATGCTGTACAATTCCAGAAATGTAGAACAAGTCCCATAAAAGCTCACCGAGGTACCAGACTGTACTGGCTCCAGCCCTGCCATTGTCAATTTTTGATCAATAATTATTATGTCTACGTAAGTGACTGATAATTTTACAGACCCTTAAGTCACAAAGTAAATGGACAAACTACAACAAATATATCCATAGAGATTATAATTACTGCCCTGTTCAATACAACGGATTTTATAAACTTCTTTATAAGCTAAAAATATTCTAAGCCCCGTGTATCTGACTGCCTACAGTATTATCACAAATCTGACTGGAGCAGACAGCTATGTTGAGTCCAACTCCTTCCCAAAGAAATGAGTTGCCTGAACGTGGCATTGCCCCCTGAAACCCTGGTGGGCGGTGCAAGCCCAGGGTTACTAAAAGAATTCCCCTAAAGACTCTCAGGACTGGACAGTGATCACTTATTGGACGTTTATTGAGTTACATGGCAGCACACATACCAATTCCTCAAAATAACACTATTCTTGACTTTGCAAGCAACCTGTGACACCTTGACCCCCAAGCTATCTGACCCCACAGAGCCTAACTCCATCAGGCTTTCTCTGGTAGCTCGTCAACGTGTGTTTCTAGTGTTCTATAGGAAGGACAAACGGTAGAAACTCAAACAGCCCCACACACTTAATTCTACTTGTTGGATAACTTCGGCGGTCCCTCCTCCTCAGCTGTGAGGGGCTTCGGTTCACTGAGTAACACCCATCACAGTGCTCCCACTCCTCCCCTCCATCTGTAACTTCTCCTTTGTTCTCCTCTTTGCCTAGCCATCAATAGCTCACTTCCCCTCATCAGACCCTGTGACTTACAAAGTCAGATTCGTCAGAGATCCCTGGATTTTGTATTTGTCAGTGAAACATTGCTTTTGTCTTTGTGTCCTTTGCAGTTGAATTTAGAGCAATGTCCTTTTTGTATAGATACAGGAAGACAGTTAATGCTATGCTTGAGATTAATTGCTAACTTGAGAGTTAACTGACTCCAAATAATACTTACCCCTGGGCATCTTCCATATTTACTCGACTTAAGCCTCTGCTGCCCTTAGTTCCTAGAACCCCCAAAGGACGGTCCTTATGGGGGACTTGGATGGACCCAGGGCAAGCCTTAGCTACCCTGGCATCAAAAAGGGACAGGCCTCTTCCATCTAGATACCCCATTTTCCAGTAGCTAGAAGGTCACAGCCAGAAACTGCAACCGGCGCCATGTAATCCCATCAATGGCCAAGATCCAGAAACTATAAAACCAAGCTCCTGACCTCTATAGCCTAGTTCTCCATCTGGGAGAACTTGGCAAGTTACTGAGAGTTCCCTGCCCGCATGGGAGAGCCTGGCAAGTTCCCCATGGCATATTCATATTCATTCCAAAACCAGTAACAATGATGGGTCTCATTCCCCTGACCATGAAAGAGCCTCCAATGTGGCATCTTTGGGAAGGACGAGTAAAGAGAGGCTGCTAAAATCTCAGGGCTAGGAAGAATGGAGACATTACTGAGACCGCTCGAGAAATTCAATGATCAACGGGATGATGATGATGATGATGATGGTGATGATGATGATGAATGTATATATTCATAACTATACAGTATACGTGTGTTGTAAGTATATAATACTTATTATAAATAGATTTGTAAGTATATGATATATAACTAGTAATTTTATAACTATTTCAGAGAATAAGTTTAGTAGTTAGAAACATACTTCTCTTTTGATAAACTCAGTGTCAGTGACCACCAATCCTAATCACATCTCTTAGATCCACTTGCCGATGAATATAACATAAGATGTCTGTGATAATCCACATATGTGATAATCATCAGAGACACTCATTGGGACATGAATCTCCTGGCTGTATATTCCATGGAAACTTATCTTATGGGTCAGGTAAAGCTAATAATACACATGTCCACACAAATTCTTTATTACAAAACTGGGAACAGCATGAAATTTTCTATATAGGCACACTAGATGCTTTAAAATATTTTAGATGCTGGGGCTGAAACAATATGCAGCTGGTAGGGCACTTGCCTTGCATGGAGCAGATCTGTGTTGGATCCTGGGCATCAGGACAGATCCAGGAGCACAGAGCCAGAAATAAGCCCAAAATATTACATATTTTCTTCTATTTTGGAATACCACTTACTGGAAGCCAGATTTGATTACTATAGACAATATTCATAAATCTTAGTTCTAAATGACTGACATACATACTATATTTTATTAAGATCTCAGATAATATAGAGAGGTTCTCTGTTTATTTCATAAATAGTTGATGACTTCTTCTCAAAATAAAATAGCTTTCTTCCAAGGAAGTATGAGGCATGAAACGTGAAGTAACAGATCTCATCTGCTTACTGTTTCCATAAGGTGAAGACGCAGCACAGCTGCTTTCCGATATGGAGCAGAAAGCAGAAAACAATCGATGTCCGGATAAATCAGAGAAAGAAGTTTCTGCTTTATTTGTGATCTTTGTGATGATAAACACTTTATCTTCAAAGGTTAGAATAGAAATAGTCTCTCAAATAAAATTATATTCCTTCTTTTTTCAAAACACTACTGATGTCCCAGAAAGATGAAGTACCCACAGTAAAGTAAATACCCGAGAGAGATGATATCAATGTAACAAATGGTGCTAATTGTAACGGACAGTTTCCCTGTTTTCTCATCAGTTGTTTTCTATTCCATCTTGGTTAGTGAGTTTTATTCGAAAGCCATCGCAATGAAAAGTTCAGGGTCTGAAACGTGGGAACTCCACCTGAGTCCACCCTAGCACAGATGAAGGGCGGTAGTTTTATTCTAAACCCTTGCCAAACCCAACCTCACCCACAAGGATGAGCGGAGAGGATGAATGATTTCACTATGCCTGGAATGCTGCTAGCAAAATCAGACTGTGTTCGCAGCTAAATTTACATGCATTTCCTGGACATAAACTTAACCAAAGGACAGGGAAAACTTCTTTGCTACTCTTTTTTTTTTCCAGGTTTTCCTTTGTAGTTAGAACTTTTTGACTTTGCATTTGTTTACTGATTCCCATAATCCTCTCCTGAATCAACTTGATAGTGACTTGGGAATTTTAGAAGAAAGACTAGAGTGAATTTTATATACAAATATACAAATCCACAAAATATACAGATGCCACAAAATATAACTGCAGTAAAAGTATTAGTGATTTCCTTTTAACTGTTATGAATAGGAAAATGTTTCAATAATAGCTCTTCCCCTCTCTCCTTTTAAATACCTTGTTTGACATATGTATGTATGTATAAATAAAGATTAGTCCTAAGTGAATGAACATTAAATAGCTGAAAATTGACTACAAAAATAAAACATTTAAACCACAACAGGATAATGGCAAAATGTACACCACAAATTTATGTATTAATTCAATAAATATGTTTATTGATAGAGGTGTTGCTGATAAGATATTAAGATTAAGAACAAAATCATAAATGACACTCATAACCTGCCCAGAGTGGCCATTAAAAGCATTCTAATGGAGAGTAGAGCAAAGTTAATCGTGAGTATTTGCGTAAAGATCTTTATCATAAGATGAATTTTCAGATGTATCTAGTTTAATGTGCTCACAGTAGCAGCATATAGGAGGCAATCGGTTCTTAAGGGTAACTCAGAAAAAACTTTCTGGGTGAAATAAATAAGCATTAACTCCTATGTTTAAAACTCTTCCATATTTTTTTAAAGTTATCCATTAGCATTTTGAGGAACAGATATGGACTTTGAAATAGTACATTTTGAAACAATACAGCCTATGCAGATGTTATAATAATGCACACCTGAAACTTACACAATATTACAACGAATATTTTGCATTAATATTTTAAAAATTAAACGCATCTTCCTCAGACAGCTATTTCCACTGCACTCAAACAGTAAGTCTTAATTTTGTCGATATGTTCACACACGCCATCTAATGTGTTGGCTGGTTCTCTCGGTGGCTGATTAAGCTGGCTTGTCACCTGGCATCCTGTGAAGTCACCACTTACTCTGAGGCACTTGAACATGAAATAACACACAGGCAGCGGATAGCCGGGGTGAAGATAAGGTGAGGCCTCGAGGCTGCCTGGCTTCCCCCGAGCCCCTGCGGGGGGCCGTGCCTTTGATCTGTCCCTCCAGAGCATGGGAACCTGGGGATATCTCAGTGACCCTTTGACCTGTTCCTGTGGGGACAGGAGGTTCCATGCTGGTGCTTGCCACTGGCTGGTCTCGCTTTAGCCGGGGGCAGGGGAGGGCAGTTCCAATGGCACGGGGCTGAAGGCAGTTCCAATGGCATGGGGCTGAAGGCAGTTCCAATGGCACGGGGCTGAAGGCGGAGCTGACGAGTATTAGCTGGGACAGGAGTGGCAACTCAACTACAGGAGTCGATGCAACTTCTGCAGAAGACAACGGGGAGACTGAAACACAGCGGGCACGGTGCTTGCCCTGCACATGGCCACCGGCTGGACGCCCAGCACTGCACGTGGTCCCCTACGCACCTCTGGGAGTGACCCCGAGTGCAGAGCCATGGCACCCCCTGGCCACCCCAAAAACAAAACAAGCAAAAATACGTATGCAGCAGCAGGGTTTACATGACGTGCAGGACACACAGACGATAGCAGGTTTAGGGAGATGTGGTGCCATGACTCACGGAGGGCAACATTTATAACCACGTGTCTATGCACGTCTGAGCTAGACAGACACTCGACACACAAACACTAGCAGGAGGCAGTTCTTACGGGTGTCTGGAGACGGAGAGGAGACACATAAACTAAATAAAGATTTCTAACCAAAGTACCTTTAAACAATGCAGCTATATTACTGAATTATTAATATTCAGATTAAATAAAGTCAAGTAGTTTAACAGATAATGAATGACCTGTCTTAACAGTAAATGAGCTTTTTTAAGAAGTAGAGGGTTAAGAAGAGCAATTCAAGAATTTTTACATAAGCTGAAAATATGAGTTTGCATTGAGAACAAGATAAGTTATTCACAAGTAAGCCCTTACAACAAATTCAAGAGCCATGACATGGAGAGAGAGAGAGAGATGGCACTGTGTTGGCCTAAGAGTATCTATTTGGAAAGTTATGGATACTAGACCCCATCTTAAGGTTCCCGTGGATACTAGACCCCATCTTAAGGTTCCTGTGGAACATTCCAGATTGGTTTGCTTTGAAGCAAACTTCTCAGTGCCGGTGAACTCAGCCTGCAGTAGGCATCCAAAAAGGCAACACAGACACACTGCAGAAAAACAAATTGGTGCCTAGGAAAATGAAATTGTTACTGTTGGCTTTTGTCATTTGCAATTGATGTATAGGCCACATCTGGCATTTTAATCTTAGCTTTGGAAAGCCATTCCATCTTTCTTTAAGACGTGAGAATTAGTCAAAGATAGTTACAGACGACAAGTACGGAGGACAGCCTCATTAACAAGAGAAGTTTCTCTCCAAGCCATAGGACTGCTGACAGGTTTCTGGAGAGTACCTAGAAATTGTTTTGCTTTTTTCCTGAAAGCTAGGAAAGAAAGATGATCTAAACTGTATTATTTTAAATGCTTTAAGTGATGAACATAATGACCAGGGCTCCTATGTCCTGCACAAGGAAGAAAGGAAGGGAGGGGGGAGGGAGGGAGGGAGGGAGGGAGGGAGGGAGGGAGGGAGGGAGGGAGGGAGGGAGGGAGGGAGGGAGGGAGGGAGGGAGGTCTACTTTTAAATTTTTGAGGAATTTCCTTACCCTTTTCCATAGGAGTCGAACTGGATGACATCCCTACCACCAGTGAATGAGACCCTTTCCCACCCCATGCCCAAGCCTGGCTGTTTTCTATTTTTGATAAATGTCATTACCGCCTAAGAGGTTGTGCACATGTGTACGCGACCCAAAGCAGCACACATGTGCTTGGTTTTAACATACTTGCTTGTATTCTCTTATATACATTCTTTGTCCCTCTCGGAGAGTATCCCACCCAAGCTACCGAGAGTATCCCACCCACACGGCAGAGCCTGGCAAGCTCCAGGGTGTATTCGATATGCCAAAAACAGTAACAACAATGGGTCTCATTCCCCTGACCCTGAAAGAGCCTCCAATAAGCCACCATTGGAAAGGATGAGTAAGGAGAGGCTGCTAAAATCTCAGGGCTGGGACGATTGGAGACGTTACTGGCACCCGCTCGAGCAAATCGATGAACAAAGGGATGACAGTAATACAGTGACAGTTATTACCACTGGCATAAGGTAATATTACACAGTTTAGATTTGCATTTCCCTGATAAATGACGATGAGATGAACACTTTGCACAAGCCCACTACCGACCGTTGTATGTTTTGTTCGTGCAAGTATCTGTTCATTCTCCTGCCTCAATTGCTGATGGGGTTACTGGCTTTACTAAATTGAGATTTGTGCATGTGCTTTATAAACCTTGGGGACTAACTCTCCATCTGACTAGAGTGCTCAAACATCCTATCCATAGGGAATCGCTTTTGCTCAGCTTAGTTCTATTTTCTGGCATGCAAAGTCTTTTTGTTTTTTTTCATCTAGCCCTATTTGTTGATTTTGTGCTTTTGGGTTGCATTCTGTCAGTTTGTCTTGTACCATTTCTTAAACAATGGAAGTGCACCACCTGTCACAGCACATCATCAGACCAGGGGAGATTCTGCACCGGAAGCAGCACACGGCCTCCGACAGCCCACGAGGAAGAGCGGGGACCGAGGGGAAGGGGAGCTGACAGATGATAGAGAACAGAGAAAAGGGCCAGGAAAAATAAATTGCACAAATATGGGATGGCAATAAATCATTAGTAGGGAGAAACCGAGTACTCCAAACAAAGTAGGGCTATTTCATAATAAGTTCTAGGATGGGTCAGATATTTATCAAATTTTATGCTTAACAAACATTTATAATTTAAACAGAAAAAATAAGCAACACTCTGGCTTGATAAATATTTCAATAAGGTGAAAGTCCATTTCCAGCAAGTCAATTTTGCCCATATGGACAATTTGCTTAGGTAAGTAGAAATTACTAATTATTCTTTTCTAAATTATGAGAACATGTCTTGTAAAAAGGAAGTATGAAATATTTCATCCTAAATCATATAGATTAATGGTGCTTAAAAGTTCTAGTTATCCATTGTGAACATTGAGGAGTGTTAAAAGAGTTTTTAATTCCTACCAAAGAAGATACAAAAATATGGAAACAACTAAATGAATCCAAATTAGAAATTCAGAAATATTCTTAATATTGTGTCATAAATTTAAACACAGGAAGACTGGCTAAAACTTGAAACACTATTTTATGAAAGCCCAGGTTAGGGAGGAAGGCATAGAGAATGGGATAAAGGAATGGGTTCCTGGGAAGACTTTTTCTCGGAAAGATTTATGTTTAAAATTTTGTATACATAACAATAAAGTACTATATTGTATCACAGGTATACAAATTCACAATATCATATAAGTGGCAAATCTATAAAGTCTACTTGCAGAAATGAGGAGTTTTAGAGTGAATCTGGATATTTTGCATTTTTTTAAAGAATAGAATGCAAGGAATAAGTTTCAATTTTATTAAAAAGTTCCAAAACTCTTATTATTCAAATGCTTAGGTGTGTACTAAAGGAACTGCCTAATATTTTGATCATGAAGATAGTGATTTTATGCTTGTATATGTGAAACTTAAAAGCTATGTGTTGATGTTTCTTTTCTTTTTTTTTTTTTTTTGCTTTTTGGGTCACACCTGGCAATGCACAAGGGTTACTCCTGGTTCTGCACTCAGGAATTATCCCTGGTGGTGCTCGGGGGACCATATGTGATGCTGAGAATCGAACCTGGGTTGGCCGTGTGCAAGGCAAATGCCTACCTGCTGTGCTACTGCTCCAGCCCCAATGTTTCCATTTTTCAAAATACAATGAAATATTAAATAACATTAAAAATAATTGCATGCAACATATTTTTGTAGCTTATTTTACTGTGTTTTGTCTTTCGGGCCACACCCAGCAATGCCCAGGGATTACTT
Source organism: Sorex araneus (assembly GCF_027595985.1). Taxonomy (NCBI): domain Eukaryota; kingdom Metazoa; phylum Chordata; class Mammalia; order Eulipotyphla; family Soricidae; genus Sorex; species Sorex araneus. The sequence continues at coordinate 215,456,219 of NC_073306.1, forward strand.
CTGGTCCTGGGCTGAGGGGTCACTCCTGGGAGACTCAGAGGCCCTCTGGGATGCTGAGGAGAGAAGCTGGGTCAGCCGTGTACAGGGCAAGCACCGCACCCCCACGGTCCGTCACTCCTGCCCTATTTTTACGGCTTTTACCCATTGCCAATAACAGTCTGTCAAGATGTGTCAAGTTTCCTTTTAAACGTATCTTAATCCACAAAATTTTAAGTTTAATTTCTGCAATCAATAAATCACTTTTCATTCCTTATATCCATCATGAGTTTTGGTTTTTTAAAAGTAAATATTCCAGAATATTCTTATAGAAAGCCAACATATTCTCTTGTTTCACCACAGTGACTCAGAAGCTCACGAGGAATAGGTGCCGATTCATTTTCCCACTATACGATGTTTAAGTCCTTGATGCAGTGCAAAGTTGTATTTTACAAGTAGCGGGTTTGTTTTTATTATTCTCCATATATTTAGATGCCATATGTCTCTACAGGGAGCCTCTGAAGGCTAAAGAACAGAACTCCGGGAAGAATGGTTGATTTTCCCCTCGGCAGCACCATCTCCGTGCAGCCGCTCTCCTGGGCCAGCCCCCCATACACACAGAAATTCACCTTTCAATCATGGGTGCCCGTTACTGACACTGAGTAATAGCGCATTAGCCACGTGCCGCTCAGACACTGGCCAGGCATGCCAAATAGATCATCCGACACTCATTCCAGATTCATTTTCCACGAACAGAAACACTGCTAAGGCTTATTAACCGGCAAATCTGCATAAGGCGGCGTGTACAATACAGCACCTCCATTACAGCAGCAATCTATCTCATTAATGCAATTTACAAGGATATTTGGCCCATTCTACTGATGTACAATCTTAGAAAAAAACGTTCCCATCCAACAAAGCTATCTTTTATCTCTGCCAAATTCTTTTGATGTCCCTCATGTTTCATTGAAATAAAAGGATCGTAAATTGGTTAATAACAAAACCATTACTCATATTTCTTATACTGTACTGCCAATATTACAGAGTATTTGAAATTTAACTCCTAATGTACTTCTTAAGAATCAAATCTGAAAATAGACTCATCCAGTTAGAATTAATGCTGGCTCTTCTTTTATGTTCATCCTATATACAAGTTGTCCGAAAACTCAGCCTTGGGATGTGTGATTGAGGTCCTGTCAGACTGCTAATACTTGAAGCATCATTTTATTCACTGTATCACTGTCATCACTGTCATCCCAGTGTTCATTTATTTACTCGAGTGGGCGCCAGTCACGTCTCCATCTCCATTTGTCCCAGCCCTGGGATTTCAGCAGCCTTTCCTTACTTGTTTTTCCCAATGATTGGAGGCTCTTTTCAGGGTCAGGGAAATGAGACCTGCTATTGTTACTGTATTTGGCATATCGGATACGCCACGGTGAGCTTGCCAGGCTCTTCCGTGTGGGCGGGGTACTCTCGGTAGCTTGCCGGGCTCTCTGAGAGTATATATTTCCCTTTATGATGTTTGTGTTGTCCAGGAATATGTTCACTCATGCGTGAGGCTTGGCCCAAGTGTGTGGAAAGTTTGGAGCGTGGCGGGGGGGGGGGGGGGAGGAGGTGCGGGGAGGTTGGCTGCCAGGGATGGGTCCCTTGGGATGGGGAGGGCTCCCACCTGCCCCCCTTTGGGGTACCCCTGGTGCAGAGTCCAGTGGCATGGTTATGGGAGCCTCATTTTATGCTCCCTTGTGGGAGAAACAGCTGTGTACATTATTTGATTCTGAAACTTAAATTTCTGCCCTCTCTCCACCCCTGGCAAGCAAGCATCACACTCCACTTTCACATCTCTGAACGGGAAGTTCATCTGTAAGTGCATAAGTCCTCATTACACAGTTTGCTATTTATTCTTTTTGTCTCTTGAGAGCTTGCCTCTTTGTGCTGTATGAAAAATATGAAGTATCCATTTCTTTTTGTTGCTGGGATATAAGTCTGCCTGCATTTATCTTCAGAACTTTTGACAAAAAAATTCCATTTCAAGTCCATCTATCTTTAACACAGTGGACTAATTTCCTTTCATATTATCCTGAGACTGATGTAACTTTGTGTTAAATCGAGGTGACCTGTTTGTAAATATTTATATTGAAAAAAGCTAGAGAAAGTAAGTTTTATTAGAGATTAGGTCACACACAGAGAAATTTTCAAAAGCAGTGACCTTTGCTGAAATTACTCAAGAATTGCTAATATCTCTATTTCTCTGTGGTTAATATCTTTCCACTGAAAACTTTTTCATGGGAAGGACAGTAGCCAAAAATGACCTAATTACAAGAGTGGGGTCAGCAGAGCTCTGAAAAAGCCTGAAGTAGAGAAGGAAATGTTTTGCAGGATAATAGATTCCACCAACGATCGTTTTATTTTTTTCAAGGTCTAAGTCCCTCACACAGATCACAGGATTTTTCCAACCTGGTAGACGACAGCTACAAGCCATAGTTCCCCTTAGTATTTGATTTTCTGTGGGTGAAGACAGTGATATTTCATAGCATCAAATTCCTTCCTTATGTCATCTAGGTCTTCAGTGATAAATACCTTCTTTTGTGGTCCTATGCTTAATACTTTCCTTCTACTCAAACCAGTAATGTTGCCATTTTTCCTACTTTGCTTATATTGCAGAGAAATTCTTGCATTTCCAGAGGTGATTTTCAAATTGCCTTCTGTGACTAGCCCAATGATATGAAGTGGAAATGGAATCAAACTTGGCTTTATGTATGTGCATGTATAAACAAATATACAGATATACTGATGTATGCATCATTCTTGATTCTACCATGCATACAGTTAAACACACTAAGCAACTGAAGAAAATCCTATGCCTTTAGAACAGAGAAATGCAGAAACAGAAATATATAAAAAAAATTAATAAAACTTAAAACATGAACAATAAAAAGCACTGAGAAAAAAAGATGGACTCCCACGTACTGCTCAACAAATAGGAGAAACGGAGTCTCTTCACCCCGGAGTGCCAGTCCAGAGAGGGATTCCCAGATGCCCCCTGCCCTTGGGGACAGCCCCGCCACCCGCTTCACCACCCGCTTCACCACCATCCTAACTTAGCTCCACAAACGCCCGTTTCCCCGGCTTGGGCTCTGTCTACCCCTCACGGTTCCCTGGTGTAAGAAACATGTCCTCTTCATGTGACGCCTGCCCGTCAGGGAGCGTGTCCAGGTCACCGAGTGGCCCGGGGTCAGCTCTGCAGTTTAACCAGCGCCTGGATGCCAAGTGGGGTTCTTCCTCCTCTTCGAACTTGAGGGTCAGCAAATCTTCTTCCCTACAGCGGAGGCACCGTTTGCCTTGGCACTGAACGCTGCTGTCAGACCGCCTCTCCCCAGCTGGCCTCTGGATGGTGAGAAGCTCCTGGCGGGGGGCCTGGGTGGACAGCGGTCTCCCTTGCTGGCCCTGTGCTTGGGCCAGGGTGGACAGCACGCAGAGCAGAGCATGGCTGGAGAACAAAGGAAACGGCCACACGGTTCCCAGCACCAGGCCCGGCCAGCGGGCTGGAGAGCACAGAGCCGTTGGTGACAGAGCCAGCGGGTGACCAGGATGGACCGGGAGGGGGAACATGGATCAACCTCGCGAGCAGCCACCTGAGGCCTGGCCATGGACCCGGGGCCCGACATCGCCTCCTGGGAGCTACGGATAGACATCGGGGGCTGGGCGCGCTGGTCAGACCTCTCTCTGGAGCAGTGCCTCGCAGAGTTCCGGCTTTGTAAAGCTCAACACTGCCTCAGAAAGAAGAAAGACACACAACTGCTCCTACTCATATTCTGTTAGTCAACACTTCTGAGGCAGGGGTTGATGGAGGAAAGGCACACAGTGAAGGGAGCAGACGATACAATGTGACAGATAATGAAAACTAGGCTTCGGGTGGAACTTGGGCATAGAGGGTGGAGACGGTGAACCTGAAACCCAGGGCCTGGACACCTGGCACTTCACTGAAAGCCAACAGTGCCCACGGGGGCCAGTAGTAATGCCCACTGTTAATAATCCTGGTGTTTTTCCACCTAGCCTTAGACGCACGGGTATATGCCATCCCGATTCCTAGTAGAAGAAAATCAAGGCTGGTTGAAAATCTGAAACTCTTTGGAATGCTTTGACTTTCCTTAAGCCCGCCTGCCTCCAGAACTGCACTACTTTGCTCAGCCATGCCAGGGAAGATGACATCCCATCAACTTAATGGGTTTAGACATATCAAGAGCCATGAACATATGTGATGAAGCGTGAGCACACTTGCACACAACAGGCACCAATGCACAAGTGGCTGCAAGAAACATAAAGCATTCATTTCTACACGAGTAAAAATGTTAAGCGCTCACAGTTAAGACGATTAAGTGACTTATTTGGGACGGAGAAGTTTCGTGTGGAAGGTTGCAGGGATACCTGTCCAACATCAGGAGCAATCAGCCTGCACGACTCCCTTTCGTCCAGGTGATTTTGTTACCTGCAACATGTGCTGTATATAGCAGATCACTAACACAGAAATAAAACCTCAGTGAAAAAGGTCAAGTAGGAAATCAACAGATTGCAGAGAAGAAAACCGTCACGTGACTGGAGAGATTCTGAGTTCCCCAGTTAGCCAAAGATTCAAGTGATGCGATGAATCTAACCAAGAAAACAGTGCATTAGTCTGGCAGGGCATTAATGCGGACTGAAGAGTGTGAAAGCACCCGAGGAACTGAGGCTGGTCACACCACGGTGAGCACTCCTGGGGAGAGGAGGCCACAGACCGCTGGGGCTGCCCAGCCCCCAGTGCTCTCTCTCTGGCCATCCCAATTCCTCTCAACTCTCTTGTGTGGATCAACCTCGCGAGCAGCCACCTGCAGGGTCAAACCGACTCACCACACATTAGCCATCTGACACGAAATACACCTCACACTGGGGATTCCCTGGACTAAGAACAGAGTGGTGTCTGTTAAAGCAGGAGTTCCATAAACAGTCACTGGGCTGCAGCTACCTTAGTTTTCCTACATAAGAGCAAACAGTGGTGCCAGAGAGCTAGTCCTGCGGGGAGGGCACCTGTCTTGCATGCAGCGGGCCCAGGTTCAATCCCACACATCCCATACGGTCCTCAGAGCACTGCTAGGAATGATTCCTGGGTACAGAACCCCTGAGCATTGCCAGTGTGCCCAAAAACCAAGAGAGAGAGAAAGAGAGTGAGAGAAAGAGAGAGAAATAGAGAGAGGAGAGCAAGTGCTTTGTAGAATAAGCATCTATTTACAGCAGGAAGCAAAGGCTTAGTAGCTGGATGACTGCGGTTGGACTCCCAGCTCTTTCGTAATAGTCAGTGACCCTCATGAAATCATCCAGCCCCGTAGGACCAACAAAATTCCCTCTTTTGTAAACTTACATGTAAATCAGATAAGTCCATATTCATAAAGTGCTTAAGACGATGCACTTACCATAGGCTGTTCATTGCTACTGATGCGATTATTACCAGATTTTGAGCTCAGGCCCATAGTTCCCTGGATCTACTGCCCTATTCCAACCCCTTACATCACAGCGCCACACTGCATGGAAAACACGTCCTACATGTTTGTGCTTATTCCCCAAGCCTTCCCACCCCTCCATTCCAGAGACTTACTGCTGCAGTCGTTGCCAATAAAAGCTGCATCTATCTCATGCCTGTCACCCACCATCGGCAGGACAAGAGTAACCTGCACACACACACACACACACACACACACACACACACACACACACAGCAAACACTCACTTAGCACAAGGGACTTGTTATTTAATCAAGCTGTTAGTCTTCTATTGAACCCTACCGGTAACAGACACAATGACCTGTTGTCTGCACAATCCAGTGCTATATTTAATTTGAACAACTATCCTCGGGAACTGTGGCACCCAGGGCTGGTTGCCAGGGTTGAGTATTTGTGACGCTCTTATCCCAACCCTGTCTTGGAATTCGAATGCCCAAATGAGAGTGTGAGTGGGACAGACCTTTGAGGGGCCAAGTCACGAGGCTACACTCATGACAGGAAATTGGTTTCTTAGGAGGGAGGCTGAGGGGTCCTGAGTAGCTTCTGGTGTGGGGAGGTGCAGATCAATGCTCTGTTTCCGAGCCAGGAGGCTCCAGGGGCCCTGCGGGCTCCTGATCTCCCCAGCTCCAGAGCCATGAGAAGCCACGGTGCCATCAGTGACCACCCCGGCTGGAGTATTCCCTACAGTGGCCGCCATGTCTCTATTTCTAGCTACGTAATCATGGCACTGATTTTATGTGTGTATCTTTGATACAGACTCTAGACCCCTGACTCCGTGGTTGAAGATTGTGCTTAGGGCTGGGGAGAGAGTCCAACGGGCTGGATCACACGCATGTGTGAGGCCTTGAGTTCCATCCTGCACCTTCCTGTGACATATGGACCCTCAAACAGCACCTGTGTGGTGCAGGTGCTCCCTGGGAGCACTGGGTCTGAGCATCACCTCATCATAGGGCCTGACCACTGAACCATCCAGCCCAAACAGTGGAGTGTCATCACCTCAGGGACTGACTCTGGGTTCCCAAGCACTGCTTGGAAGGAGCTTCCCATAAAAGCAGAAGATAGGTTTTGAACTCTGAGGAATGGGGAAGGCAGTCACCCATCCTAAAGATGAATGTGTGCAAGCCTCTAGTGGCAATAAAGGGAATAAACCATTCTTACTCTTGAGGGGTAGTTTAGTTCATGAAGTTCAAGAGTTTTCACCCAGAAACGCATTTAACCCCCTCACCCCCAAATGACTTCTACAATGGACCTACATCAGTCAGACCTACCATGGCCAATCATGTGTCATCTTGAGTATCAAGGTGGTAATTATCAAATATCACCATTGTCACTGTCACTGTCATCCCATTGCTCAACGATTTGCTCCAGCGGGCACCAGTAATGTCTCCATTTTGCGACTTGTTTTTGGCATATAGAATACACCACAGGTAGCTTGCCAGGCTCTCCGAGAGGGGAATTGAATCTGGGTTGGCCAAGTGCAAGGCGAATGCCCTACCGCTGTGCTATTGCCCCAGCCCAAAAATACATCAAGGAAATAATTTGATGTTTGGCACCAGCCATTTAGGGCTGATCAATGAGGACATTTTAAAGATGAGACTGATCTCTGAATCCGTGAACTGAAGAAAGCAGATTGCTTCTCCCAATCTCTGTGGGTTTATGAACATGACTGAGAGACTAAGCGGAACCAAGAGGCCGAGTGGGATTCTCTCCCACTCCCTGCCCAGGTGGGCGGGGTCTTCCCTCCCCAGTAGACCAGGCGCCGATGGGATATGCACCCTTCTTCTTCTGCAGCTCCACCCTTGCACCTTTGACTGAAAACTCACTACTGGCTGTCCCAGCATTTGGCTGGTGGATGACGACTTCCGAGTCTCCACAGTTATGAGGCAGTTCCACATCAGAAATCTTCTTTAATTCATGCAAATACATTTTTTACCCTGAGTACTCTGGTATAAAGGGAACCTCCAACGTCTTGGTTCCCAAAGGCTATGGGAAATGATAATCAAAGTATCCTAGCTGCCAGGTCCTTAAAACTCAGCAGTAAGAGAAAGTGCCGCAGTTACTCCTGACGCCACAGGGTCCCTCATACAGTCCCCGAAGCACAGCTGGACCCGCCCTGAGTGCCCCAGGACTGACCAGGCCTTGCAGTAAACCACAGCCCTCTGTGGGCTGATAGTCACCCCTGAGATTCTGGGCCTCCCAGCACTGCCCAGAGACCCCAACCGCCTTAACCATCAGCAGACACCACTATTTGCATGTGTTTATGTCACAATCCGCGGAGACTGTTCTCCCAAACCACCCGTGTCACTTTCTGCTATTGCACACATGTCTATTACGCTTCAGACGTAAACGGGGAGGGGGGGTGTCAAGAGGTGCCCAGTGTACCTTACTCTTGTCCTGGAGACTGGCCCACACCTCGCCCGCAGGTGTGTGCTCTTGGCTCCCCCCGGAAAGCCCTGTGTCATACACCTCAGTCATATATCTCCCCTCACGTTTTCCTAAGTAAAGTTCTTGAAGTCGAGCTAATCTCCCTCCGAGATATAAGATCCCAGTGACTTCCCTGTGTGCAGCAGGGGGGCGTGCTAGCATCCCCTACCCGGCCAGAGCCTGCAGCCCCTGTCCGCCTCACCCTGTTTCCAGGACCTCCTGCTAATAGAAAATGTCTGAGTTTGGGTCTGGCGTATTAGAACATCCCCTGACAAAGAGCACCGGTTCCATTTAGGTATAATAAATCATCAGCCAGTTCCTAGTAAATTATTCACCCAGACCCCCTTCTATCTTCCTTTCTCTGGCAGTTCATCTCCTGTCAAGTGAACTAAAAAGGGGGTTAGTATTCTTTATTTCCCAACTGTTAAAGTCAAATCAGCATTTCTCATATTCGACTCTTTCTCTTTACTTTATAAATACTCATTCTTAAAATTCTACCAATAAAAATGGGGATTTCTAGAAGATGTACATTTTTCTCTGTTCATTATGTGAATATGAAATCTTAAATCAACACCCCACTAAAAACCTTAAACATAACTCTGGTTTTAACCTGTTAGATTAGGACTAAGTGTGAAAACATCAGTTTGATATGATTATCTCTCCTCCACAATCAGATCCTGTCCCACTCTAAAAACTATCATAAAATTAAGAAATAGCCTAATTTCTAATCTCAATTCAGTTAGGCTGAAAACCACTCTAAAATTCCCCGCAGTGTGTCCATCGGCTATCTGCAGCTTTTCCTCTGGCACAGTCCCAGTGGAGTAACTGCCTCACAGTCCACGAGCCAGGGAAGTGTGGGGCATGTTCTTTGTGAGTAGTTTCCACGACGCTCTCATTTTATATTTTTCTTTTTTTCACAGTGCTCTCTTATTTTGTGAAGTGAAGCAGAAAGTAAGAAAAATACAAAAAAGCAAACAAGGTTCAGGAAGAGCAGTGCGCGACAGGTCACACATACGGGAGGGAGGGGATTCTGCACTCGGTGTGGGCTCAGGACTCTCCCAGCTGCCTGGAAGCCCAGCGTCCCTACAAGCCACTCTTGGTCAGCTGGGCAGGTGGCTTAAGGGGGTCCAGTATTGCTGGGGGATTTACCCCCCACTCTGGAGGTGCTCAGAGGGGACAGTTGCCGGCACGCAGAGGTGCGAGGGCTCTGCGGTAACACGCAGTGGGGTCTGGGGCTCACAGGGGCAGAAATCAAACTGCCAGCCACAAGCAGAGCCTGTGCCTTATTCCCCCACTTTTCTCCATCCCCCACGAAGATTCTTCTCCTATTTCAAAATGCAAAATTGAAGACATGTTTGTAGCTAGAAAGATGTCATAATAGTAGTGGAGAAACAGGTTGCAGATACAGATCCACTCTTTTTTTTTTACACCACCAGGAGTTTGACCTACAAACTTCTCCCGGGCATACAATGCCCCTCCATCAGTGCCACCCCCTGCCAACTCCCCCCACCTCTGTCCCCAGGCTCTCTCCCACCGGGCAGGAGCATTTCTCAGCTTGGCTGCTGTGGTCTGGTCTCTTGCTTTTGTCTGCTGCCCTCTGTGGTTCACAGCACAGACGCCACGCCCCTACCGAACCCGTGCCCTGCAATCTGACTCTTCTTACTCCGTCCTTGACTTCTTGCCTTCCCTGCCCTTCTCAGCTCGAAGGCTCTGGCCTCTCTCCCTGGGCTCCAGGGTGGTCCAGGCGTCTCCCCACACCCCGATAGCCTGGCAGTCCCTCCTGTTAGTCAACACGTCACAGACACGTCAGATCACCTATCACCCGCCCCCTCCTGACTGTTCGCTGAGGAGATCCTCCAGTCGCCTGCGAGTTACGGCATATTCCTCTGCCATCACATCCCAGGTGTCGTGCTAAGTGCTGCCTTGGATAATGGTGGTGTCTGGCCCCGTGAGATTCTTAAGACGACCCGGAGACGTCTGGCTCACTCACTCACTTGTATCACAACTAGCAGAGTCCTGGATGCTTTGCGGTGATTTGCATTCTGATAAACAAGAATAACAACAAATATATTTGTTTCTATGTCAAAAACCAATGACTTCTTTGGAGGAAAAATGGAACAGGATGAAAAGTAAATGATCCTACTGAGGAAACCTAAGAGTGGGAGGGAGAGGTGGAGAGGCGGTGTTTATACTCAGACTCCAGGGGCAGGAGGGAGTGAAGGTGCGGGTGATTATACTCAGACTCCAGGGGCAGGAGGGAGTGAAGGTGCGGGTGATTATACTCAGACTCCAGGGGCAGGAGGGAGTGAAGGTGCGGGTGATTATACTCAGACTCCAGGGGCAGGAGGGAGTGAAGGTGCGGGTGTTTATACTCAGACTCCAAGGGCAGGAGGGAGTGAAGGTGCGGGTGTTTATACTCAGACTCCAAGGGCAGGAGGGAGTGAAGGTGCGGGTGTTTATACTCAGACTCCAAGGGCAGGAGGGAGTGAAGGTGCGGGTGATTATACTCAGACTCCAAGGGCAGGAGGGAGTGAAGGTGCGGGTGATTATACTCAGACTCCAAGGGCAGGAGGGAGTGAAGGTGCGGGTGTTTATACTAGAGATTCTACAGGTAGGAGGGAGTGATGGGCGGGATGTTCAACGCTGAGATTCGAGGTAAGCCGACTGGGTTTTCTTGTAACTGAAACTAGGGAAGACATTCGGTGATACCAAACAGAAAAGTAACATGATAAGATAAATTAAAACAATTCTAGCTGCTCTTTTGAAACTGTCTTGCACAAAGGGAAAACGTGTCATTTTCAAAGAAGTGTGAGAGCAAGTCCAATTCTCAGCAGCTTTCACATCCTGTTTGCACACTGCCTTAAGAACAAAGAGGGTTTCCCAGCTCCTCTGCAGTGAAGACTGAAACCCCAGGGCTGGGGCAGACGGTGAAATGTAAGCAACCGTGACAGGGTGACAGAGCCACTTCTCTGCTGCGGTCTCCTGACTCCGGCGTCTCCTGTCGGAAGCTTCTAGAGGCAGGGCGGGGCTGGGGGGGGGGTCAGTCCTGCCAGGGCCACAGAGTCGCCTGCTCCAGTTCCTCTCGGGTTGACAACTTGGACACTGGCAGGAAATACCTAGTATGTCTTTGGTACCTGGCCTCTGAGTGTTGAAGAGTTGACAGTTTCTGCTGAAAAACAGTTGCCTGTTGAGGAAAAACCCAGCAGCTTCGAGGTCATGCCAGTAACTCTGTTCAGAAAGGCGGAGGTTTGGGGTCAGGTCAAAGGGGTGCTGAGGGGCTGGAGCGACAGCACAGTGGGGAGGGCGTTTGCCTTGCACGCAGCCAACCTGGGTTCGATTCCCAGCATCCCACATGGTCCCCCGAGCACCACCAGGAGTAATTCCTGAGTGCATGAGCCAGGAGTAACCCCTGTGCAATGACAGGTGTGAACCCCCAGCCCCCCGCAAAAAAAAGAGTGCTGAAATCATAGACAAATTCTTCAGGTAAAACCACATCAAGAAGCAAATCCCTGTCATCTGTATAAAAATGATTTTCAAACACAGAAGCATTACCCAGGGGTTTGTTTTTGACTCTAAAATAAGTCCAACAAACAACTGGCTTACCCAGTGACACAGACAACCCATACCAGTGCACGCAATATTCTTGACACGCTGTCACATGCTTCCTAGAAGTGGTCTCAAAACTAAGAGAGTGGCGGGGACCTGGCAAGCCGACCCGCCCTCCTTCCCGTAGTAAGAGCATGTGTTTTACAAATATATAATTTATTTATTTATTTTGCTTTTTGGGTCACACCCGGCGATGCACAGGGATTACTCCTGGCTTTGCACTCAGGAATTACTCCTGGCAGTGCTCAGGGGACCATATGGGATGCTGGGATTCGAACCTGGGTCGGCCACATGCAAGGCAAACGCCCTACCCGCTATGCTATCACTCCAGCCCCCAAATATGTAAATTTTAGCTTAATGAAGCAGAGTATCTAATCAGTCTTCTGCTTTCTCTGCTGTTTCCGATAAGATACGGTGTTATTTTAAAACTCACTACACAATATGCATTGATAAGTAAACTGAGACAATATGGCGACAGCTACATGTAGACTGATACTGATACTGAATGGCCTGTACTAAAATAGTACTAAATGCCCTAAGTTATACCGTGGACCTGGTGTTATGGGAGATGGGGGGTCAAGCAGAGTGAAGGCTGAACTCAGGGCCTTAGCGTGGAAGCCAGAGTTCTGGACCTGGATCTCTCTCCCAGGGTCCTGCTTACCCTTAGGGAATGGGAAAGGAAAAGGCGGCTGATTGGATCACAGCTTGCAATTTCTACAATTTATTTTGTCATTACATTTTAATTTTTTTAGGGACAAAGTTATATAAGATGTTATATTGCATAAAATGATTTTATAAATTTATGCTGGCAAGAAAACCATTTTTCTAAAAAAAGTATCAGGTTACCTAAGGGGTAATCTATTGCTGAAATATATGTTCCGATTTAATCAGCTTTGATTAATATATTTTAAAAATATGAGCTTACCCTTTTAGTCTCTGACCTGCTCAATTCTAAAATGTCAAATATACATAAAAGAAAATAAGAGGTGCAATTTCGCCTTTGTATGTGTGAAAATGTCTAACCATTATAGATTTTTCCTTTAATTCTGAACCTTAAGATACAAAATGTTTCTGAGCCCGTAGACTTAACCTTAAGATAAAAATGTTCCTGGAAAGACTGCAGCGTCAGCACCGCCAATATGAAAGTTTTACTGTTTCCTTTGTCTAAGTTTTAAGCAATCCATGAAAATAATTTTCTATGCGACCGCTTCCTAACCTAAAAAATACAGACGTTTATGTAACGCCAAGTCATTCCAAGGTCAATACTCCCCCGCATCCGTCCCGGACACCTCCACTCGCCACGGTCTTCACTCAGGCTCTCAGTCTATGGTAGAAAAGAGGATCTCCCAGCACACAGGGCTCTTATCTCCCGTCTGCATGGTCATAGCGGGCCCCAGGGGACCCCAGGTGACCGAGGCCACAGTTCATCCTTCCCAAGTATAAATCTGATCACCTGACTTAATCCCAGGGTCCTAAACACTTTGTTCTATTTATTCCAAATCCTGGAAGGATGCAAATGATCCCACACCCACCATCTGATTCGGAAGACGATGATGCTTCTCGGTCATGAGCCAGTCACTTCTATTTTTACAGGATTATTATGGGTTTTTATAGAGTCGATGCATTGCCTTACTTCTCTCGAGGGTGACTGAGAGTAGGTGAAGCCCCTGATGTGGCTCCTTTGTGTTTAGCAAACTCCTCCCTTGTCAGCAGCATCTCAAGGTTGCGGAAAGACTGTAGGAGAGAGTGAATCGCCACCTCTAATACCTGATCTCAAGGTTTTATTACCTGTCTGGAGTAGTATATGCTCTAGCACTCAAAATATTTACTCCCACTTGAAACGATGCCCGTAATTCTCCAGCACACACAGCACTGCAAGGGAACCAAAAGGAAAAGCGTCATAACACAAAATCTTGCAGCATGCTTCTTAACATTCACCTATTAAATCAAAGTAAAATGCTGACATTTGTCCATTTATTCTCTTTAGACAGAGAAACAGATTGGTTAGATTTACAAGAAGCTTGAACTTTTGTGTGCATGGATTTACACAATTATAAATGCTTGCGTGCTACCCAAAAGCTTTTCCGTTTAAGGGACTATGAGAACCTTCTTTTACGACATCTTAGATATTTTAGATGGGCTCTAAATCGGGCTATGAGTGAAGAGAATACATGTAAATCCCATGCAGTATCGTTTATGACAGGAAGTTTCCCTGGAAACCATAAAGACAGTGGCAAGCAGGAGGAGAGACTGTAGTCTAGGCTTCCTAAGGAGCCGGGAGTCGCCCCTCGGAGCCTGGAGCCAGCACTGCTAACCCCCACCTGGGCCCTGGCGTTGGAATTTCAGGTTGGTCTTTCATCCAAGTCAGCTATGTCAGAGTTAAACTTTCAGAAATCCCACTTTACAATACCTTTCAGGGTTTTGTATAAAGGACCAGTAATTAGATGTGTGTTGGAGCGCCATATGACTGAAACTCAACAATGAACAAGTTTTTAACTGTGTATCTCACAGCGATTCAATTAAATGTTTTTTTTTATTCGATCATCTCCAGAAGGGTTTCTATTTCTATTTTATCAGCTTATCTGTTTGTCTTTGAGCTAGTCCCACAGAGTTTTGATTGTTGTGGCTTTGTTTGGATTTTTTTGCTGTTGTTTGGGGCCACACCTGGCAGTGCTCAGGAATTACTCCTGGCTCTGTGCTCAGATGTCACTGCTGGCTGGGCTTGGGGAACCATAGGTGGTGTCCTGGATCTAACCCGAGTTAATTGCAGGCATGGACAGAACCGTCCCCGCTGTGCTATTAGGCTCTGGCCCCTAACCTCTCGCTGTGTAGTTAAGTTGCAACAAGGCGGTGGGAATACTCCAGTTACTTTTTTTTCCCTTTTCAGATTAAGTTATTCTGGGACCCTTGAGATTCTAAAATTTAAAATATTTCTAAATGGATATATAAAGTATCATTGATATTTTGATAATTGTGCTGAATATGTAGATCACTTTCGTGGTACTAGAATTTAACTACATTAACTTTCCAATCCATAAAAAAAATAAAGAAAGGAAAAGCAATGATAATAACTGTTAGTCTTTCTTTGCAAATACTCTGACCCAATTAATAAAGAATTGTAATAAGAAATGAAAATTTAAATTTTCCTGGGAAAAATATTAAATCAATAGCAGAGTTAATTATGCAAACTTTATTTCCTTAATATAATTAATGTAAATATAAATAAATTAAAAAATCAATGTGAAACTAAATGTATTATACTATCACTGTTATATATATTATTTTTATTTAGGTAATAAATCCAGAGAAAGAGAATGCTTCTGAGACAATCTTGCATTTATTTACTTTATATAAGATAGACTAGGAATATAGATGAATTTCACTTTTCATAAACCCTGATAATAGTAATTCTTCTATACACAATCTTATTTTAAATATAAAAAATTCTGCCACTGAAAATGTACAACACCAGAAAATTTTATGTATGTTCTTTCTTGATAGTTACATGACATATGCTGTTAGGTCTCTTAGTGTGATTTTTTGATATCTTCTTCTTCACAACCAGAAGTTTAATTACTGGACATTATTTAAGGAGAAAACTGCATGAACAGGCAAATTCTACTTTTAACAACAGAAACTCATAACACAAATTAATGTTAGCACATGCCCCTTAGTGGTTAATATAACATTTATAAAAGCTTTCAGTTAACTGTAGCAATATGCTAAAACTTTGGGAACATCTGGAAATAATTTTGTTCACAGTCTCAGAAGGAGGAAAGAGTTGTTAGCACAGAATATTTCAAATATTTATATAACTGTAGATAATGATAATGTTAGATAAAGTGGTAGCTTACTCTCACGTGAACAAGCAAGCTTTCTGGAGTTCAGAGATATCTTCCAGCAAGATGATGAGGAAATAGAGACAGGATGAAGATAGGAGTTCAAAGGTAAAAGAAAAAGTGGGAGAAATTAGGGCTTTTCCTTCCATCTGTTCTCTGCAGAGACCTCAGCTAAGTCGTTGACCATTGAATTTCCCTGAATTTTCGTCACAGATTTCATGACAAATTTTTTTTCCTAAAAAATAGGGTGCGACAACGACTAGGCAGCTTTCTAAAATTATGTCATGAATAATGAAAATGGTGTGACAATTATAGTGAAATGTGGTATAAGAGTCTAGATTTCACCAGGCATGTAAGGGCTGAAATTTTAAATTTAGAAGTCAGCAGCATAAAAAAGAAATTTCATCCCGTGCAGCTAATTGAGGCTACCTAAAAAAGTAATCAAAGCCACAAATGCAATTTAAAACCTATATTTGTGTGATCCCTGGCATGTAATAGCTTGATGAAGGGATCCTGAGGCTGGAGCCTCGGGGCCCCAGCATGGTCACTGTCGTGGAGAAGAGCCCAAACGCAGACGTGGAGGGCAGGGCCTGCGCAGGAGGGAGGGAGGAAAAGGGAGAGCAGCGGTTTTAAGAGGCATATAGAGGAAAGTAGCTTTAAAACGTATATAGAGAATTTGGAAGGGGCCACTTTAATCAAAATCAGATGCAGCATATTACTGAACGTTTCACAGAAATGATTAAAAAGACACTAAAATGTGGCAATGCTAAACATTTTGAACTTTTCAAAAATATTTCTGACAATAAACCCCTAAAGTTCACAGTAATATAAGCATTGAACTGGATTCTATTACATGTCTGAATCGCTGACCCATTGTGAACTTTTGATTACATACAAAAATATCCATTACATTAACTTTTTCTAAAATTACAAAATAATTAACGCATTGAATATAACTCAGATTCTGCATATCTGACTATAAATAAAGCATAATTAACACTTGTATTAAAATAATCATCTGAATTTCAGTGAGTGACCTTATTGCACCAATAAAATCTAGCTGAAATGTCAGCATAACCACAAATACAAATGGGAAAGAAAATTACCATTCAGTTCATCTCTTAATAATCTTCCTACTAAAGAGAATAATTTGTTTCTGAATATATCCATTTAGTCACACTGATTTAAAGGGTGACTATATACAGTCTATTGTCTCTGAAGGTCTAACATGTGGTGAAGGATAAAGAGCATAACATTTAAAAAGGTAAATTTCTATAAGCACAAAATATATTAAATTGAGACTATTAAGATATAGATCCAGACAGGTTTCATTGCACTGTGCTTATCAATTACATGATATCAATTATTTTTGAATATATAATCTGGACTATTTTTCCAACGGGAAAGTGAAGAAACAAAGAGTGCATATGAATATGTTATGTAATAAAGTAAAAATTAATAAATTTTAAAAAGTGAGCTCAAAGAATACCAAATCTGCCTCCTTTCTAAGGTCTAATATTGGCAAATAAAACAGTTTTCAATGGCTGGCCAACAAAGTAGATTTTCTTCTAGCCATTTAGCTACTTAGATTTAACATATAAACTGCAACATACATACACATATCCAATTGAATTGCTTCAAATAGAGGAGGACATGCAAACTCAGAAAATTATTTTGTCAGTTGTAGGATGACATTACTTTGTCCTCTCTCTGCTTGCCACAAGTAGCTTGTCCCGGTTTTCCCCGGAGTTTAGGTTTACCCTAGTCTCACCCATCAAGGTGTTCTGGAATCTCTCCCATCCCTTTGTTTAGCTATAATCACTTCTCCATGCTCTCTTCCCCAAAAGAGTTAATCCGAGGCTTTCCCTTAATCTGACTCTGCTAATTTGTAAGGTCAGACCTTCCTAGGATACTGAATTTATGTTATATAAGTTAATATTGCCTTTCTCCTCTTCTTGTGCCTTTTGAATAATTTACTTTAAAGCAATGTCCTTTTTGTATGGACACAAGAAGACAATATTATGCTTTTGTAACTTGGGATTTAATTGGCCTCGAATATTATTCCCTCCCAGGCATCTGCTTTCTCCACTTAAGCCTCAGTTGCCCTCAGTTCCTAGCACCCCAAAAGCAGGGTCCCGACGAGGGACGGGAAGGATCCAGGGCAAGCGGTGAGTTATGTGCTACCCTGGCATTGAGATGGGCCTGGCCAAAGTGCCTAATTCTTAACTATAAGTTAAGAGCTTGATCATAGACAAATGCTGTCATGATCCAAAAGTAATGATGAGACTAGGACCCTGCTAGGGATAGGAAAGACTGATCTGGCCTGAGCACTGTAGTCTGAGATTGAGATGGCCCCAGGAGAGCAATTCCATAAGCTTTAATGCATCTCTTATTGTGTCCATACAAAATGATTAATATTATGGATTCTTATATGTTTGCTGGCTGAGGAGAAGAGAAACACACTCATGGGACTCCGCCCTTGGGTGGATCCTCCTGCTGAAAGAGAATTAAGTCCTAGGAGAAGCATCCCCTAAGGGAAAGGAACCTTACCCTATTGCTGACCACACCTAGGTGTAGACCCCAAACCCCTCATGCTGGGGAGATTTAACTAGGCTGTAAGAGTGGGTTGCGGGGCGAGATCCAGAGATCCAGAGAGAGACTGAGAGCCGGGAGAGAAGCAGGGAGAGAGAATGAAATAAACGGATCGAGCAACCAGTTTGGCCTTCTTCCTTCCATCGCCTTCCCTCGACCGACAGCACACACAGCGGTTCTGGGGCACCGAACGCGGGCGGGCGGTGAGACAGAGCCGCCCGAAGAGCCCGCAAGTGTGCGCCCCTCGGAGAGTTTTAGTTTTTTACAGCTGGCGTTCCTGGAGCGGGCCTGAACTACCAACTAAAGGTAAGAATAGCGCAGCGCCGCCCGGAGAGCCCGCGAGTGTGCGCGCCCCTCTGCGAGCTTTAGTTTTTTACAGTCAGTGTCATAATTCATAAAACAGCACCATTTTAGGAACATGCTACCATTTTAAAGACAGAAAAGGCACAGATTCTTTTTACTTCCTGATAATAAAATATGAAGAATTTAGGAAACTTTCTGTTTTAGGACATTTAATTTTCTATGTAGTCAAACAGAAATAGTTTCAGTGAACATTCAAAGTCTCATATCAGGCAAAGAGAGAGTACAGTGGGCAGACACTTGCCTTGCACCTAGCCAACCCAGTTCAACTCACAGCACCCGGAAGCTCCCCTGAGCCTTGCCCGCAGTGAGCCCTGAGCACAGAGCCAACAGCCCTGAAAACAGCTGGGTGTGTCCCCCAAACAAAACAGAGATACCTCATGATGAACAACAAATCAGATGGGCTGGGGATGAGGAGAAAACACACACAGCCTGTCTGAGCACTGAACCACCTGGCCAAGTAACTCTGGGAATAGCTCTGCAGGCCCTTGGGTATCTCTGGGGAGGCCTAAATAACTAAATTAATTAATCGGTTGATTCATTCATTACCTGTAGCATTATAGCACTGTCATCCCATTGCTCATCGATTTGCCCGGTCGGGCACCCGTAACGTCTCCATTGTGAGACTGGTTACTGGTTTGGGCATATTGAACACGCCACGGGTAGCTTGCCAATTAGTACCTACTGCTTATCAAAACTGCCAGGCAGTGACTGGACAGATCAGCAAAAGGGTAAGAAGGAAGGTGCCTGCAATAGAGGCAGGGGCTGGGGTGGGGTGGGGGTGGCAGGGCAGCTAACAGGAGCACTGGTGCTGGGGAATGTGCCCTGGTGGAGGGACGGGGGTGTTCCATCACTGTGTGACTGAAACCCAGTCTTGGAAGCTTTGTCACTGTATCTCATGGCGATTCAATATATTTTTCTTTTTTAAAAAAGAGTGTTTCCTATTTTGTGGATAACCCAATGTCTGCTGTGAAGAAGTGAAAGAGATCAACCATAGACACACAAGAAGTAGGCAGCAAAAAGCCCAGTTCCTCACTCAGAGGTGAGTTCATTACGACGCTGAGGATCACCAATGGTGAAAAGTAGCACGAGCAGGAATCTCAAGAGCAGAGGAGATGATTTCTGAGAGCACTAGGAATTAGAGTCACTAAAATGTGTTAGTATTGTGTTCCAAATAAAAGTAGTTCTCTGTTCTAATATTTTGGCCAGTATTTCTAAGACATTTACTTGTTTCTTCCTATTCTCAAAGAAAAATTTCCTTTGGAATATCATTGTGGCTGAACAATAAAATGTTCCTTCTCTGCCACTGTCTTCCTGTGTCAACATTAGCAAGAAAATGTTGTTTATATTTAAAGGTATATGTGAAATAGAGAGATTATGCTGAATCTGTTATAATTAGTACCTATCTCATAATTACTTATTAAAATTTAGAAGTGTGCTTACTTCAACGTGTAAAGAAAATATAGTAAGAAAGAAACATGGAAATAACTCTATAATGTAAAATGAAAATACCTATGTCATTTTAAATAAATATAGTGTTAGGGAAAATTACCCCTTGCTTATCTACATTATTAGAATATGGTAGGGCTTTTTTTGGCTATGGGAACAGTCAAGTTTCTGGAAGTTGATAATCATATGTTTGCTTCCACCATGTTTTACCATTCTTGCTGATTTTCTAAGCATACTAATAGTTTATAGCACTTTTTTCTCTAATTTTAAAAACATTCATGGATAGCACATCGGGTAGGAGGTTTGCCTTGCATGTGGCCAATCCGGGTTCGATCCCCAGCATCCCATATGGTCCCCGAGGCACCCTGAGTTTTTCCTGAGTGCAAAGACAGGAGTAATCCCTGAGCATCGCTGGGTGTGACCCAAAAAGCAAATATATATATATATATATATATATATATATATATATATTCATGGAGGCTTTGTGATTTGCAATACTGCTAGTGATAGGGTCAACATTCCAGCACCATGTCCTATCCCCAGACTGTCCTTTCCCCTGGGCCAGGGTCCCACAGTGCCTTTCCAGTGCCTCTTCCTCCCCCCGACACACACACACACACACACACACACACACACACACACACACACTCCCCACCACGCCCTCATCAACTTGGATTCTAAGAGGTTGTTTCTACTTTGCATTAGAATATGAAATAATTGCAGAAAGCATACAGCTACTTGGCTATGTCTGTCATCACCAACCTGAGTTATATATCCTGTGAAAACCATTCTCAAAGCATACAGCATGGGGTCTATAGACTTCCCTCTATATCATCTTATGCATCAGTACTTTTAGCCAAGTGCAAGAAGAATAAGATATGTTTAAGTTTAAAAATACTAATCATTTATGCATTTGCTCATACACGCACACACACACACACACACACACCAACTTTCACATTGTCTTAATGGAGATCACAGAGCTATAAGTGGTAAGAAATGAATGCATTCATTACCCAACAGTATCTGCAGAACACACTCTTAGTAAAGCAGTATTTCATTAAACTGTCAAGCAACTTAGAGAAGTCTAGGTTTCATTTGCCCCATCCTCATCTGTGTATTAAATCTGTTGTCTGGATTCCTGTTTGTTTCCATAGCTAGTTATGCATTTAACAGCAAATGGACGCATATTTTACAAATAACTGATTCTAATTTTGATTGATTCACACAATTATTTTCAAGAAGAGAAAAGCTCAAAATATGTATGTATAAGTCTCAGTTTATGGTGGGCTTTATTTTGTAGAAAATTGAAAGTACATATGACATATTGGGGCAGCTTTAGATAAAACTGACATAAAAATAAGCAAGACCCCATGTTTTAATAAGACAATATAAATTCAGGTAAACGTGAAATGACTGAGTGGGTCCCAAGTGATGAGGGTCCTGAGACCTGTACGAGTCAGTGGTGGGCAGGAACTCTGGTCAGGAGGACATGGCTTGGTTCTTGTTGCCTGGATCACTTCTGGGGTCCTCGCCTTGGGGTCCCACACTCAGAGCCCTGAGGCACGTCCACTCCACTGAGCCATCAGCTGGCTCCGGACAACGTTTCAAAGAAAGGACAGACAAGATCACTTTGAATAGCTCAGATTGCAACAATGAAATCACAGCGTGGAATTAATTTATGGCTAGAAAGATGGCAGGAAATTGAAGTTAGAAACAAAATGTGAAACACTGAATTTCATCTCTCTCTTTTTTTTTTTCATTATTATACACTGCAATTTACAAAGCCATTGACGACAGCTTTAGGCCTTCATCGTTAAAATTCTAAACCCACCCACGGGAGCCAGAGTCCCTCCACCAGGTTTCCCTCCCTCCCTCCCCACCCAGGTTTTATTTGTACAAGCTTTAAAGATCATTTTCTAAATGTCTTTATCCTGCAATGCACTTTTTAGCCAGTGGAATGAAGCAGTACATGATTAATTTTATTAAACCTTAACCACGTTTATAATCTGTGAAAAATCAATGACAACAAAAGGTGAAAAACAAACACATCACATATTTTTTAATAAATCTTTCTAAGTTTCAGAGAGTAGCAAGCTATTCAACTTGTAGTTTAGAACAAAGCAACTAGAGGGGCTGGGCTCTCGTATGGTGGGTAGGGCATTTGCCTTGCACAGGCTGACTGGGGTCCAGTCCCCAGACCTGAGTGCAGAGCCCAGAGTAAGCCTTGAGCTCCGTCCAGAATAAGCAAACAAAAAACAAGAACAGGGAAGTTAGGAACTAGATCAAAGCACTGATTAAAGCTTGCAATCTATTCCTGTTTGTTACAGGGAATTTGCACATAATTTACTTGCTAAATGAAGATGAAGATGGTAGGCTGATCAATATTCAGATCCAAAGGCCAATCCTGTTATTAATAAACAATCTGACAGCAGATAAAAGGAAATCTCTACTATCTGCTCCCAAACAATATTTTAATTCAACTGCCATTACTTGGCTTGAAAAAACTGGATCTGCCAAAGGCATGCAATGTAAGTTATATATTTATGACTAAATCGACACCATGATGGCAACATAGAATAAGGAGACACGGACTACAGGAGTCCGTCCTCTCAACTCAGTGCAGAATTTTGAAAAATCTTCCCCAGATTTGAATGGGCAAGAAAGAAAATTCACCCAGCAAATGAAAGTAAAAAGAAACTGAATACAGTTAAAGTCCCTGAAGGGTGTTGCTCGGGCCGGGGAAGAGCATCGTGGGGGTGTGGGGGGGGCCAGGGGGAGCTGGGGAAGCGACCCTCGGCCGAGGGTCAGTGCTGGGGCCGGCTCCCGCTGACCCCACACTCACACGGCTGAATCACGCCTTACAGAAGCACACATCAAAGGACAGTTAAAACCCGCTTTGGAAGAGGCGGTGCACAGGAAAGGGGCTCAGGGCTAGAGGAGAGTCATTCTGTCCCCACACAGCTGGGCCCTGAGCACAAAGCCAGGAGTCAGCCCGGAACCCGTGACAGGGCCCCAAGCCCTGCCCCAGTAAAGACAAAATCCGTTCTCATTGTTTATGGGAGCTATAAGGTAACAACAGCGCAGGGGGGTTGGATGTCCATATGTCCAACAAGAATATTAATGGCAATTATGGCAGTTAATATGATTAACTTAAACATTTCAGAAATTTAAAAATAGTTACTACCAAAACGAGACCAACGATGCCTCTTCTTTTCTTAGAGCATAAATGTCCATTTCATACCAAAGTTCACCCCACAATCCCAATTAATGCAGCTGATAAAGTTCAACGTTTTCCAAAAAATTGTCTGACAGATAAATATACAATATTTATATATTAAACATACATATATATTTATCTCTCAAAGATAAATATACAAATAAATATAACAGTTATCTTTGAGAGAAATAGATGTCTAAAAGGTTTTCCCACATAAAATTGAAGGTGCAAATTTGGAGATATAAAATATGTATAAAAGCAAATTTGGTGATTTGAGTCTTCTATTCCTAAGAGGCAACATTACAATTGGTTATTGAACTAAGTCTTCTGTTTGGAGGGAGGTCACACCCATTGGTTTACAGGGCTCACTCCCATTTCTGTGCTCAGGAATCACTCCTAGCAGGGTTCAGATAGGGTTTAGGGGATCGAACTCGAGTCATCTGTAAGCAAGATAAGTCACCTAACTACTGGACTTCCTCTCCAGGCCTTTATTAAACTAAATCTTAATTAAAATGAAAACAACTGAAAGTGATGGTGTTCATGCATTCTCAATTGCAGAAGTGTTATGATAAAACCTTTGAAAGGCACTACCTGTTGTAGTAAAGGTATTTGTCAATATTAGTATTCCAAATCAACTACCACCTTTCTTTACGATTGACTGAAATGGCTGGTTTAATTCATATAGAGAGTATTTAGGAATCGGATTAATGCAGAATACTTCTCCAAATGAATGGAAATGACCCATACATATTCTAACACATCCTACAATCGTTTCTGATTATTTCAAATGGAAGACAGTAAGTTATTTAGCTGGAAAGTGTTTCTCTAGTTCCTTCCAAAGTCACAAATTCATTTTCATTTTCTTTACTTTTAGAGGGTAAATAATTCCTCTCTATTTTCCTCTTTCAACACAATCATTCATGATCTAAAACTAACTAAAGAGAATACAATCCTGTTTTTTGAGGAATATTCTTAACAAGAGGATATTCCTTTCATTATCTGTAAGTCTGTCGGCTTTAAGACAGACAAATTGTAACCAGGATTGCGGTCAGGTTCTGCTGGTCTACACAGGTTGTCGAGGAATTGCCAAAACTTTATCTGTCACAGTAGATGGGAAGAGGATGTTGTCTTCAAGAAAAAATTAAACATGGTTTTGGTTCAACATTGATAGAATCTCCAAACAATATGGAGGTTCACGTATTTATTTTTCATAAATGTCTGGTATATTAAATGTATATAGACATATAGTTCGAGAGATCATGCCAGCTTCATACATATTCTCTCTGAATCTTCGCAACAATAGAAGAACTTAGAGAGAATTAGCACATGGGCTATAATCCATATTTCTACTACAAGAGTTAATTAAGACTCCTGCTGATTAAATGGCTAAACAAGTTCAAGCAACTATTGAATGACAAATCTAAGATTTACTACCCTGTAGCCTAAAATTAACATCATTGTTTTTCATTGATGTTTATGGTGCCACGGGTAAGACCCAAGGCCTTACACATGGTCCACCAGTGCTCTCCAATCAGCTACACCCTTCAGACCTCAAACTCAATCACCCGCAACTTGCAGGGGGGAGGGCTTGTGGTCACAGACAGCTGTCTCAGAGCTTACTTCCGGCTCTGTGATCAGGCACCAGTCACCCCCGGGGGCTCAGGATACTGGGTGGGGTGCCAGGGACTGAACCCGGGTCAGCTGCATGCGGGCAAATATCCCAACAGCTCTACTCTTGCTTCAGCCCCTCTGTCGTCCTCATTTTAATTACTACTTTAGAGAAACTTCTCTCTCTTTTTTTTTTTCACCACAGCAAAGACATTAACAAAAAAGTTAATAACAGTAATTAATCTAAAACATTTACAAAATTTTAATTGCATGATTCCAGGCAATGTTCTCTAGAGACAGTGGCGTGTTATAAAGTATTCAGGGACATAATATTAATATTAATAAAAAACTTATAATTTCTATAGGATACCAGACTTTTCAAGGGCTTTTACATGCATTACCCCATTTTTATTATACATAGGAGGAATTCAATGTCATTTACAGCATTTCTTTCCAATGAATGACAAACTTAACAGGGAATCTGAAAATCCAAGCACCTGAAAATTACGCTATTCTGGAGAAAAACACTATTAGCCATTTGATAGATGAATGATTTTGCATAAGTCCCTGTTCATCGATTTAGCAGGGTGGTATCCACTCTAGAGAGAGAAGTATACTACTTATGTTTTTTTGGGGTAGGGGTGGTTGGGTCACACCAGGGAGTTCTCAGGAATTACTCCAGACTCTGTGCTCAGGAGTCCCTGGCAGGCTCGGGACTATATGGGATGGCGGGGATTGAACCCGGGTCATCGACACACAGGCAAACACTTTACCCTGCTGTATCATTGCCCTGGCCCAACCATACTTATATGCATTTTAAAGGAGATATATGCAAAGCTCAGAAATTAATATTTAGCCAACTATGTCTAAAGGATTTATTTTCTCATGTCAATAAAGGACTACTACTCGCCTGGGAGAGCTGATTTGCAGAATGAAGAGTATTGACTATATTTCAAATGTACCCTACCCTAATATTGTGCTGTGTTGGGAGTCTGAAAACTATGGAAGAAAAACTGTAAAGAGGTTAGTGTTGTTTTGAGCTAGAAAGGAAACCAACGCTGGCTCCATTGGTCTGGTCTGTTTTTGCTTTGTGGGTGGCTCTATGCTCAACACCCATTCCTGAGGGGCTTGGGTCTACATGTGTTTCTGGGGGTCCAACCAGGGTCAGTCTTACCCCCTTATACTATCTCTCCCACCATCCATTTGTATGGCTTAAGCTAAAATATCTTTTCAGTTCGCTACTAACTAAAGAATACCATTCAACCCATGGAACTGAAACTTTAAAGCTGAAACAGTCTTTGCATCAAGAAGAACCCAAAGTTGATTAACTGACTATGTATTCATAGATAAATGACAATGTCTTTAAGAACAAGTATGACAATAAATATTTCAACTTACTTACAAAGAAAAGCCCACATATGAAATCACGAGTTTATATTAATTCTATGCTTATTTCATATTCTATGTACTTACAATGAACTTTTTTAAAAGACCCTCCTGGGAACTAGGGAGATGTAAAGTGGGTGAGAAAATTGCCCGACATCTAACCAACTGCTATCCAATTCCTGACACCCCAGAAGTCCCCGAGCCCTACCAGCAGTGATCCCGGGGCACTGAGGCAGGAATAAGCCCTGAGTACTGCTAGGTGAGGCCCCAACACAAAACAACAACAAACCCCCTTCCTGCTCATTAGTAATTCACCTGGGTCTTACTCAGTGAAGATTATGAGCTAGTCTGTGGACTGGCGTCTGGAATCCAGAGGCTGTATTCAAAAGTAAATCACTAATGGCTTCCTAGGGGAGTAAATAAACTTAATGTATAATGCAATAATCATGCTACAGAAGACATTTCGTGACAAAAATAATAATTAATATTTTCTATTCACTTATCACTCAACCAATTGATTCTCTTAATTAAGAATGTCTGAGCGACATGATTATAATGGACTGGAAAGTACAGCAAAGAAAACTGTAATACAAAGCAATTCTCATCTTCTATGTTTTTCTCAGTCTTTTAAAATCTATACATTTATTACAGAAAACATACTAGTTTACTAGAATCATTTTAAATGATCTAACACAATTTTACCTTAAGCTTTAAATTGCAACATAATATTACAATCAGCAAACAAATATATCCTAATCATGACATAAGGTTAAGGACACAATCTTTCAAGACCTGAGTTTCTATTTAGATAATGCTCTACCAGTTCACTACTTTATATTCTTATATATAAAGTGGTATTACAATATATTCCTTTCAGAACCTCAAAACTATTCATTCAAGAGCACTTGACAGAAGCTGAAATTCAGTGGAGATTAAAAATAGCAGCCATTGCCTATTATTCCCTATTATTTACTAACGCTGTAGAATTTGGCTACCATAGTTTTAAAAATATCTTTCACTTTGGACTATGCCTAGGTTCATTTCTAACTCTGCCAACTACTTATAATGACCTCTATGCTTTCTATTATTTAGTCTCAAATCAGGGAGATAGCAACTCTTTTGGGAAAATTAAAAGCTGGAAACAGAGAGTGAAAAGAGGACTATGCTTAAAAGTAAACATTTCTCACGACTATTTAACAGGCACTACATAGGAATAAAAGCCTATCTTTCCTAAAAACATTTAATGAGATACTATTTGCAATAATGGTATAAAAACTGAAACATGTGTACGAATATTTATCATTTAGTTTTAGGATTTTTTCCCAATAATTATACACCAAACTTGGAAGCAATCTCTGCATGCTTGCAGTGGAAAGTTAGGGAGAGTAAGGTATTCTTTCTGCTGTATTACTGCACTCCTTTCAAATATTTTCAGGCTGGAAACTATGATTTCACTGTGCATTATATTTCACATAACTTAGTTCAGATACTTTTAAATATTTCATTTTGAAGCCGGCATACTTGAATGACACTTCATAAGAACTTCAGGAGAACTTCAGAGCTCAGGATGCAGAACTACTTTAAACGCTGTCTATTCAAATGAAAACATATTTCTTCATTTTTAGAGAAGGGGAAAAAGCAAGTTTATGGAATTCTCTACTGATAAAGCGTTACGATAATAAGACACATTTCACAGTGCAGAACGGAGGACAGGGAACGTAAACCAAGGATGCAGAGATACACCGTCCCGTGAGGAAACTATTCCCAGGTACGGGACTTTTATCATGTCTTTAGTCTAGGTCAGATCTCATTTGTAATGTTAGCTTTACCTTGAAAAACAATTCCAGGGATCCCCAGGGCTGAAGGTGGGGGTGGCCAGAATGTTCTGGATGGGCGTCAGAGAGGCAGGAAGGACAGACAGACTTAGACCATCACTTCTCAACTGGGGGCACAGGACTCCTTAGGATGTTCCAAAGTGACCCAGCAGAGACGAGGGGATAGGTCAGCGGGCAACGGAGGGGCTCTGAGGTTGCGCTCTGCATCAGGGGTCCCTTGGAAGCTCTCCTCATGCTCTCCACACCAGCTGCCAGGGGCGGGTGGACACAATGCCCTCGGTGAACTCGTTCTGTGACCACTGCCTTGGATCTGGCGAGAGGAGGGAGTTGTGGGGAGACGGAGGAGGGGCTGGCCGTCAATCCCAGGAAAGGGAGGAGCACCTGCTCCTGGAGCCCCATCCCCCAGTCACAGCACAGGTCCAAGTTCTGACGTCATCCCTCTCAGAGAGAGGGCTGTATGCCCACACGGCTGAGCACTAACACACATTCACCGTAAACGCATCATGGGGGAGGAACCAAGGCTGAAAGGACAACTCTTCACTGCAGCCAACCAGACTTGGTTGCTAAGGCGACAGGACAGCAGGGAACGGCGCTTGCCTTGATGCATCCAACCTGGCGTCAATCTCCAGGCATCCTATATCGTCCCCTGAGCCCCACCAGGAGAGTTTCTTGAGTGCAAAGTGGGGGTGGGGTAAACCCTGAGCAGTCCAGGTTGTGGCCAAAATAAAGCAAAGACTAGACCTAACCTTGTTTGTTTCAGAAAGGAAGTCAGACACATCCTGAGTCACAGGTGGTCTAGCAGACCACAACAGGCCTAGCAAGAGCCCTTGCGGTCTTCCTACACCTGATACATCCTTCCTGTCTCACCCATCAGACACTAAAGAACTGCAAAGACAGTGTGAAAAGCCAGTGACAGGGAGATCTTAGGTAAGAAGGGGAGCTTTCGAGGCTGAGGCTCTTCTGAAGTAGCCAGTCCTTGAACACCCTGCAAAGAAGCACTGTGATACTTCTTCCTAGAGGATAAACTTTCATTCTCAGCACCTTGTCGTGCCACAGAGAATACTAGTGAGAGGCTGTCCAGTTTTCGGTGAGTTTAGAATTCCCGAGAGCTCTGCTGTGCCCACGTAGCTCCCCGCCCAAGCAACTCCACGAAGAAGGAGACCACGAGAGTTTGCTCACCATGGTCGCTGGGATGCTAAGGAACAATCTCAGGCTCATAGTACGTTCTGAATAAGCTCGAAACTTATTTGAGTTGAGTAATGAGTAGATGAGTTCCCAATACATTGTGCCTTACATACTACATTCGTGTGTTTTTTTTCTCCCAACATTCTATACTTATTTCACTGGTCATGTTTCTATGGGCTATTTTTGACTTGACATGGAAATAATGAAATGAGTACCCTTGATCCAAGGTTTCTCAGCTGGATAAACAACAACTTGCTCTTATTTTGATTAAGGAGAACCATTACATGTTTTTCCTCAAGCTATTAGTCTGCTAGGAACGTGCTGTAATTTATAAGCCCTATCAAAATTTTCCCTTTAATGAAATGAATAGGAAATTAATGCAGTCAGGCAGAAAGCTCTTTTAGCTAATAGTTTTTAGCACTTTCTTCTTTAAAACAGTACAGAGCAATTTTCATTTAGTGGTTATTTCAGGGGGTGGGGGAAATTTAGTGCCATTGATAGCATCTTGATTAGGTTTCCATACATGAAAGTACATACTATCCCTTTGGCAAACCATGTGCTTAGAAAAATAAATGTACCAATTTTTTAACATGAACAATTATTGTAAATAGTACTATGAGGGCATTAGAAAATAAATTTCTACCATTAAGCTATTTCCTCTGTGAATAAATATTTGTAGAATTAAGGTAATTTGGGTAAGAACTAAAAAACCATGTTCTTGTCTATAAAAAGAGGGTCTAATTGTACCTACAAAGACGGGCACACAAGCAGCAGAGATTGATGTTGCTGTGTAAAGCCACAGATGACACCAGCTCTCTCGTCTGCTAAGGGCCAGTGTTCCTACAGGACTAGCTGGAGGCATTTCAAGGCCTCTCCACAATCAGGCCCTTGTTTCGGGTTTTTGTTGTCAGCAATTAGCATTAATCATTCCGTAAATGTGGTATTTACATACAATATTCCTATTCATTAGGAAAGTTCAAAGGTGTTTGCTGCTGAGAAGGCTGGCCATCTGCAGTCACAAGGTGCTAACTTACGAATGACCCTCTTGAGCCCAGGGGTCATCTCCCATCTATCCAGTAAGACCGAACCTTCGTCCTTTACAAACTGGAGAGGAGCCTCCCGCCATCCTGTGGCACATTAATACAGCCTTTGACTCCTCTCAGTGCACATGCTGCCCACGTCACTGGAGTGCGACTGCCTTGCACATAACTAACTACACAGAAAATATTAAAAACATTAAGTCACTCCCAGAAACAAGGTTAAGAGCTAGGATAATTTTTTTCTGTCATAACTCCTTTTCTGGATTATATTTTTAAGCAGATTTTTGAATTGGGGGAGGGGGGCTCCAAGCATCCCTGGGGAGGTGGTGAGGCTCCACGGAATACTCTGCCAACTGGGTCAGCAGCTCAAGGCCAGGACCCAAGGACGCCAGGCCCCGCCATGGGCCAGAGGGAGGTGCTGGGGGCCTGCAGGGTTACCCCTGCAATGCTCAGGGACCACCAGGTGCCAGGAATTGAACCCTGATCAGGTGCATGCCAAGATTCTGCTCTACTCTGTCTATCCCCTGCCCCCGTCATTTGGAGTTTTGCTTACACAGCCTTTGGTAATCTCCTCAGTGAAGCTGACCTTGTCCACTTAAAAATGGTTTCGGAAATACACACTCATATATATATAACATACATATCTATAAATTTCATACAAAGTATGATATAGAGGCATATGCACATATGTGTATATACATATGTGTGTGCATGAACTTTTATATATAAAAGTTTCAGAATGATCTGTCCTGTGTGAAACCTTTTAGGGGAACCGCAAATGCCTGGTGGCGCAGACGTCAGGAGAGAACGTGGAGCGTAAGCTTGACACCACTTCGGTCTTTAAAAAGCGCCCCCGGCCCCCGAAAGATCATCCCGGACAGCCCCAGAGGCCCCCAAATGTAGTCACGTGACGCGGGTGGCCCTCAGTCCCACCGAGGAGACACACGGGGTCCCGGGCACGGCGGAGCTGAGTGGCACCACGTCCTCATGCCGCCCACCCAGGCTCTGGCAGAGGGTCCCGGCTGGGGTGGAGCGGAGACAGCAGGTCGTGCAGTGCGTCACTTCGAAATAACGTATACATTCAAATTTAGCCTTTTCCCAGTGTCTCATTCCTAGTTCCCTGCCCTTGCTAGAAGTTACTCAGCATTAGGGGCTATAAAACGTTTCCAGATTCCTTACATTTTCTGCCCCACCAGGACAGCCACACATCTCCTATACCTTTTTTTCAAATGCTATCCTAGATTCTGACAAGCTCTATATTCCTTCTTCCTTCATGGAGAAATTCTTACATTTCAAAAATGTTTATTTTCCCCATCTTACTTTCCTTTCTGGGAAAAAAAAAACAGTGCATAAGACCTCCATTATCTTCAAAGACGCAATTATGAAAAATGCATCCACATATTTCCTTTTAACACCAACAAGTGGCCATTTATTTTCTCCTAAAGCAATCAATTCGATTTCTATTTTTCCCCATATTGTTTGGCTGCACAAACCTGAATGTCACTGCAAATAAAAACATATATAAAGCAAATAAAACACAATATTCAGAAGGTAAGAAACACGAAAATAATCAGTCACACACTCTTTATTTTATTCCTGCTGGGTTTACTTGTAGAACATGCAAAATCATCTAACCAATGCCTTTTAAGAAAGTTTAAAATGCCATGCCCTTCTCTCTCTTGCTCTAAAAGTTTTTATTGTTGTGACACATTTAACACAGCTTCTGTTCTCTCCAATTTCATTTTTGCTTATGCACAGTGGAAAATTATTATTGGTGCCACCAGTATCATAAAGCACCCCTGCGTCACAAACCAATGGGCCTGTTTTTCTTTCTCTTCAGTACCTAATCACAACCATCTAAGAGGAACTTCAAATGGATGCCATTAATCAATCGTCACTATCTTATATCACTAAGAATCCTAAAAATTTATTTCCTACAGTTTTTAATATGATTTTATCTAAGCATTCGCATTCTGCAGTCAAGATATCTGCTCTTGCAGTTTTGCTGACATTTTCTAAGAAATAATATGCATTCAAAGGATAATCATATTAAATTGCACTTTCTGGTTTTCAGACCATGAGAAGGGTTTCCCATTTTCCTTTGACTTTGTATACTGAGAGGTCAAACAACATTTCTCTT
Organism: Sorex araneus; assembly: GCF_027595985.1. Lineage (NCBI taxonomy): Eukaryota > Metazoa > Chordata > Mammalia > Eulipotyphla > Soricidae > Sorex > Sorex araneus. The sequence goes on from NC_073306.1 coordinate 215,488,410, forward strand.
TGAGAAAATGGACTCACAACTCGTGCGTAATGTTGCAAAAAATAAATTGTATGTACACTTTTAGCATCGCTAATTTTCCATCTTCCAACCCCAACTTATTCATTCTGGGCATCTATTACTTTTTCTTGACATGGACTCACATGGGTACAAGATACACATATAATATATAATATCTGCATAATAAATAGAAGCTTAGTTTATTTATATACATATTTCAGGTACTCTTATTAAAATACAAATAAAAACATACATTATACATAATCTATGCATAATTATATATTATATATAATACAGCATACCTATTATAGGTAAGGAACGCCTAGCTCTTCTTGGGGACAGTTAGGCCACACCTGACAGTTCCCATCAGCAACTCCTCTCTCTGTGCTTGGGTGTCACTCCTGACAACATTGGTGGAACATATGTGATGCTGGGCATGAAACCAGGTTGGCTAGATGTGAAGGAAGCAAGCACTACTGTCTCTAGCTCCAAACATAAGTATTCTTGAAATAATAGCAAGAACTTTAATCATGGTCATGGCCATGACATTAAATCATTTAGGGCATCACTAAAACGTGGCTAGAGAGTCGTTACAAATTAGAGAAAAAGACACATGCCTTCAAATCTAGCAACTTAATAATAAAATTGAGCTATATTTCCAAACACATGTCCACACTTTATACTGAAGAGTAAGCAAGTAGATTAAAAGTATCAACTCTCTAAAGCATGCTTTTTGCAAAACTATTGCATATGTATATGCGCAGTATTCCCACTTGTGTGAATCACCTGCCAGGACATCCTTTGCCTTGTGGTGTCATACACTCCTGTTTAAATTGAAAGGGGTGGATTTGTTTCGTAGTTTCAAGTTTTTTCTTATAATATTAATTTTCATTTTTACACAATTACTTTCAATAAAGAATTTCTACATTTGGAGAATTACTCACAGAGAACCCTTTAAAACACAGCTTAGTTTATTTGCATAAATATTTCAGGTACTCTTATTAAAATACAAGTATAGTCATTTGATTTTCATTATTCGTTAACAGACAGCAATGTATCCGTTAAAGACAGTAGCAAAGGAACAACCCAATGACCACCCAGCATCAGGCACTGGAAGGAGGCAGACAAGAGGCCAATTCAAGAGTTCCTGCCCAATTTCCTTCCACTCCCGGTCTTTATGAGCCAGCAGTCATGGAAAAGATCCTACAAAAATAAACTGTGGAAACATTTCAGCAACATAATTGAGAGTTTGCAAGGCTCTCAAAGCCTGCATTGTCCCAGACCACTCTCTCAAAGGCCTGAATCAGCTTTAGAAATGGTGTTTTTCAAATCCTGTGCTACTGGCCATATATCACAGGAATTGACTTCCTAATGATGCCTTATAAACACTTTCTTTTGTTCTATCATTGGGTGACATAGTATTTGAAACAAGTAAAGCAAATTGGTTTGATCACTGTTATAAAAAGTTCTTCCTCAAAAGACGTCCTATCTTGGCTACAAGAGGACATGCCTTTTCTGTCTGCCCACTTGAATGGTTTCCAAACGCATGTATCATTTGTTATGCATCAGGGAAGAACACTCCATCTATTTAGGTCAAAGAGTGGAATGCTGCCCATCAACTGGAAATACTGAGGTTGGAACGGCAACTCCACAGTTTCAGGAAGAAACAAGAAACCACATCTCTGCAAAGAGGAAGCATTAAGATCACAGCCTTGATTGTGTCTCTGTCTCCGACAGAGTCGGAGAGTAAACCCCAAGAACCTAAAACTTAGCTCATTTCAAGAGTAAAGAGGAAAGGCAAGGGCTTTCCTCTGAGGGAGTCTGGTAAACACCGAGTGCTTCTCTATGAACTACACAGCATTCTCTCATACGAAAATAAAGATAATGTGGAAGTGGAATTGCTCTGCGTTCAGTCCCAGCAGAGTAAGTTCAGAGCAGTAAATATTGTGAGACTATTTACATTTAGGAGTTGTTTGGTCTGTTTCAGGTAATAGTCATAAATTACGGCATCTGAGAGAAGCCCAGCAGGGGAGCACAGACAGGGGAGCACATTTCAGGCAAATTCTGCAGTCAACCAAACAATATGGTTTGCTGAGTCCTGCCTCTAGGTGATAGTCATGCTAAGCACAGTACTCACGTAGTAATTTGTTCTGTCACTCATACATTTTCAAGTTGCTATTTTGTAAGTCTTTAATGCAGTAAGATAATGTTATTTTACACTAAAAAGAGCATGTTGAGTAATTAGTATAGAGAGAAGATCTAGCAAATGACTATGCAATTGACCTAGACAGATGGTAAATCCGCGAAAAATTAATCAGCAACTCTATCACTAATTTTGGCTTTATAAAGCAGCTATGTTGCTTGAGTAACAATGAAAAGTGTTTAAATGTGTGCCTACCTAGATTGTACTGTTCCAAGACACATCTAATTTTCTTCCATAATTATTGCCACAGTTAATTATTAGGGAAAGTTTATTAATAAACATAATAAAGCAACATATGAGTGATGGAAACTATTGGCAGAATATATATGTAAAATATACTCCATCTATAATGCTTACATTATATATGTTATATGTAATGTATATTATACAAATATGTATATAAACAAAACACATGGTACACAGGGTGATTAGAAACTGCAATGGACCAAGAATTTCATAAGATCAAATCATTATAGTCATATTTTAAGATGCTGAGTGGAAACAAGAAGTGGCAAAATGTGTGTTGCATTTTTGTTTTCAAAGTGTTTATTATCCTAAATTTGGTACTATCAAACATACTACATATTGTAGAATAGGCATGTTGTTCCTCCTTGACTATATCCTGGTGAGAAATTCGTCAGATACAAAGGAAAATGATCCTCCACCTAAGCTGATAGATGAGCTAATGATGGCATGAGATAATGAGGGCAGATGAGTGGCAGCGAGAGGTCAGAGGTCAGCATTCCTACTCCTGACAGCCAGGCTGATCAAAGCCAACAAACCACGTAACCATTCCTCCTGCATTCCAGTGCATTCTTCTCCCTAACACACTTGGCGGCATTACTTCAAATATCCTTTTCCAAGGAGACTGCGTAGCATTATATTTTCCATCTACTAGAAGGGAATTTCCTTAGTGAGCAGATGCCAAGAGCCCGTCCCTAACCTCAGTCTTGTTCCATCCCACCCTTACAAATCTCCATCCTCCACTTGATCTCAACCATCGCCACCATGCAGAGAGTTCCAATCCTTTTAAGAACTGCCATCTCTTTCCCTCCCAGAATCCAGACACGTGATTCTAGAAAACTGACCTTTGCAACTAAGCAGCATTAGAACTTACACCCTTCATTTTCCTTGACTGTCAGTTCTGTGTGAATCCCTCTGTTTCATTAGAGATACCATTGTTTTCCCCAGGGTCTTGTTCAATATGCCCGGATCAGCTGTGAATAATACAAGATATCCTTCACTTCCCTGAGTTAATGTGAAGCAGTCAATGAAACTTAAAATGTTTAATATTAATATTGTCTTCTTGGAATCTCTCCTTTCCTCTTCTAATGCCATCACTTAAGCTACAGATGTTAACGTCTCATGGCAAGAGACCTCTCCTGGGCTATGGCAAGAACCTCCTGCATAACCCATTTTCTTTCAGTCTAGTCCGGACTTCAGGTTAAGCTCTCGTTACAGCACTTTATTTAATCCATAGGATAGGTTTAAAGGAGAGGTGTCTAAAATCACACTAGTAAGAATCTTACATAATGGGCATCTTTATTGCTTATTAATTTAATTACGAATAAACTCAACCCATGTTGAGATATAAGTTAACACATAAAAAGCACTTAGCAAGTGCTAAGAGACGTGCTCAACAAGCAACAATGAGCCATTATACTCACCACAATCACCTTCCTCATTACAAAGTCTCACCCACTTCCTGTACGCTCTGATAAACCCCTTAGCCTGGTAGTCAGGCTCCGCCATCTCATCCTGGCAGAGGCCCGGGTCCACTGACTGAGTCTGCTCAGTTAAAGGCCTTGGTGCAGCAGGAGAAGTTCGTAAAACTTACTTTGAAGACATGTTTTCACCCTTTTCTTTTCGCTGATGGTACTCCTGTTTGTTTAGTGTGTTTCCTTTTCCCTGGACCGGGCGCCTCGGGGGCGCTGGTCTGTACCCCGGGAGCCACCAGAGCCGAGTTTACGTGGCTGCCAATTCCAGGAAAGGGTTCTTCAAAGCACACTTGGACATGGTTCTGTATTAGAAGCCATCCTGGAGATTAATAGTGGGCATTAATATTTAATGAGCTTCGATAAGCCAAAGAATAAACAACGTTTTTTGAACACTGTGTCCAAAACTTAAGATGCAACAATTTTTTCCTCCTAGAAACAATGAGATATGCCACAGAGCAGAAAGAAAGTCTTTTCATTTTAACCTGGATCACAGTCACAACTTCCAACTCTAGTTCTTCATTGCGTGAGTTCTAATAAATCACGAACAACTGAGTGTGGAAAAACGTAATTCTCACGTAACAAGTTGAGGGTCAAAGAGATGGTTTAGTGCAGAGGAGCAGATGCCTTGCATCAGTGACCCAGCTTTGGTACCCAGCACCTCTCCGGTCCCGAGTCCAGTCAGGCACAGCACTGGAGACTCTTCAGAGTGCCAGGCCCAGGCCACGAACTGTCTCTGGCCATCCACGTGAGAGGCACCCGGTACAAGCACTGCCTGAGAGAGTACATGTGTTCAGACGGAGACCCGTGAGCAGAGCCAGGACTTACCTCCACGTGGCTATGGCCCCACAGCCAAAACGACCGTAGGGGGTCTAGGGACTAACGCAGGGCGGGCCGCTTGGAAGGCAGGAGCCTGGCCACCACCATCCCGCCGGCCTCACACAGCTCCGGACTAAGCACATATGCGATTCCGTATGATTCAGTTAAAAATCATTACAATCATGTAGTCTGATGACAATTATTAGACAATTAGTGAGATGTTGGGAGAAAAGCACGTTCTTCAAAATGTGTTTGTCAATGCACACTCAATTTTTCCTCATTGTATCATTATACTTGGTGTTAGAATAGCAGGCCATTCTTATCCATGTAATCATTTGCATAATTAAAACCAAAAAACAACAATAGAGTAGTATTTTTTAAAAGTAAACATTAATCAAGCACACTAGTGTAAATTATTCACTTTCTAAATAACTATAATCACAGTATTTCAAAAGAACATCTTGTTCGCATTCTATGGCTCTAATTACAATAATCTGTTAAACTGATTTTTTTTCACCTGTGAAATATTTGTTACAAGACAAACAGAATTGAAGCCATATATTTTACAAGGCATAAAAATAAAAGCATAACCAAATATTACAAACTAAAATATCTCATATAAAATATGTCTATATTTCGATTTTTCATTTCCTAAATTCTCTGTGATGTGTTTTACCACAAAAATTTAACCTTAAAGAAAAAATTTTACCGAACATATAGCTATTGAAAATAAAAATACCTCTACTGCTCTCTACAGTTTATAATTTACGTCATCAATTAAACATTCTGTGGAAACGATTAAAACTTTATTTTCTTATTTCATTAAAATAGACCACTAGAGGGCAAGCAATACTTTAATCTAACTATAAATAAGTGGGTAGATGAAACACCTGAGAATAACTTCATTCGTTTGCTCTGTCTTTTCCTCCAGTCAACAACTGTCTCTTAGCGCCTGGTGTACCAATTGCCAGAAATACACAATTAGGTCAAGGCAAATATAGATCTCTCTGCCCTTGGTCTGTTCATTTCTCCTCATATATACATATGCACAGCACGTGTATTTTAGTAGTTTTATTTACCGGGGAGACGGATAGGAACCACACCCTGCAACGCAGAGTTTACTCCAGGCTCTGTGCTCAGGGATAACTCCAGGCACTGCTCAGAGACCGTATGTGGTGCCAGGGACGAGAGTTGGGGTCAGCTATGTGCAAGACAAGCGCCTGACCTCTTGTGCCATCTCTCTGGCCGTGTGTGCTAATGGTTTTAAAACATCCATTTAGTGCTTTTTATTCTTTCATAATTTATCTTTGTGTTTTTCTTATAGACTGGAATATAGCAAAATTAAATATTCAGACCTTATCGACAAGTTGTAGGAGAACATCCTGGACATCAAGTCAAGCAGCAGCTTTTGATAGCAAGTGTATAATAGCAAAAATCTCTGCACACAGGATATTCTACACTAGAGTCCAAAATGGACCTTAGGGGCTGGAGAATAGCACAGCGGGGAGGGCGTTTGCCTTGCACGCGGCTGACCCGGGTTCGATCCCCAGCATCCCATATAGTCCCCTGAGCACTGCCAGGAGTGATTCCTGAGTGCAGAGTCAGGAGTAACCCCCATGCATCGCCGGGTGTGACCCAAAAAGCAAAAAATAAATAAATGGGTTGGAACCCAAGTACAACAGGAAAGGTACAAAAACAAACAGACAAACAAACGAAATGGACCTTAGTACTTCCCAAATTCAAGTGGTCTCTCCTCTAGGAAGCATCGAGCATGGGGGTACCAAGGAAAGAGCGGCTCATCTCCTGTCAGATATAACTAGTATCCGGGTGTCCATCACCCAGTGCGCTGAGACAAACTCTGGAAGGACTCCATCACTTCAGCTGTGCAGACAAGGACATCGATAGCAGAGAGATGCTGATTCGCAGAGACAGGAAGGATCGCCGGGAGGCTCTGTGCGTGGCTGGAGAAGTGAAGGGTCTGGAGGCCGGCCCAGGGCTCCTTCCAGCTCCCGTAAATGCCAGGTAGAGATGCCGGGGGGGGTGGGGGGCAGCAATCAGGAAAGCCGCTCCCAGGCAGAAGCCAAACACAAGGCCACAAAGGAGCGCTTACCCGTGCCCACGTGTTTTAACTGAGTCGTGTGTGCCTGCGTGATGACGTTTGTTCAACACAGGTTCAAAGTACTCTCTAGCCTCAATTCCCGGCCTGCCACGGTACACGAACCAGCCGTGCTCTTGCTCTGGGCAATGGCAAGGGGATCAGACCAGCCTCTCGCACCCCAGCAATAAGATACACAGAACTGATTTTATGTGTTAAATGGTCAACTTAATTAAACTACATAAGGGGGAAGGGCTAAAGGCCAACATACAATTTGATAGAAAAATGTTTAAGTACCAGTTTCTCTTTAGCTAGATGATTTTTCACTTAGTAGTTGAGCCAATTAATTCCTTCAGAAGCTGTGTGCACAGGATCTATTTAGACTCAAGTGGCATGGCAATGACTGGTCTGCCTTTCACGCAGGAGAGAGGGAAGCTAGCTCACTGAGAGCACTGACCAAAGAGCACCATGCCAAATGGCAGAAAGACACGGGCTCATTATTCTGCAGAAGGAAAACATCAAAATACCTGTTGTTACGAATGACCATGAAGCAAAACTGCAAGCTTCCCCCCCAAGAGTTGGAGGCAGGTGGTGGCTGGGGCCAGTCCCGGACACCGTGAGGAAGAACATATGAGAGAAAATAGCTTAATTGTGTTGGGGTTGGACTGAGTAGGCCACTTGCCTTGCACACAGCCAACCCAGATTCGATCCCTGGGACCCGTGTGGTCCCCTGAGTACTTCCAGGAGTGATCCCTGACAGCCAGCAGGAACTGAACACTGCCAGGTGTAGCCACAAAATAAAACAAAACAACGACATGCTGGGGTTAAAAGTTAAAGATAAAGCAATCCCCCAGAAACTGAGAGCAAGAGACTGCAGGACACAATAACAAGAGTGAAACAGGGAGACAAAAATGGGCAAGGGAAGAGGGCAAGATGTAGAAGGAGATGGGCAATGGCCTAACCCGCACCTCCTAGGAATGGAACTCGAGTTCCATGATGATGAGGGGCCACATTAAGAGTTGTTTTCTGTTGCGTCTTTACTCTGGGGTAGGGAGGGCAGGAGTGGTCAGACCTGGCCGTGCTCGGAAAATACTCCTGGATCTGTGTTCAGGGGTCTCAGGAGTCCACACGTGGTGCCAGCAAGCAAAGCAAAGTCAGCCACGTGTCAGAAAAGCATCTTAACCTCCGTATTACTTCTCTGGCCTATTGTCTAAGACTTTTATGCTGAGATTCAAGCTAGGAGTTGGCAAGCAAATATGAAACTTATGGGGAAATTTTTTTAATCATCGTTTTTACATTTTATTTTCACAAAAAAATCATGAAGGTGCAAAAAATGAACCAGAGTCAGTTCTTTCTAGGCTGACAGAGAAGGATGTTGAACAGACACAGGACGGGCTATTTTCAACCATCCACGGTGAATTTCTCATTTGCGACCAACAGTCGTGTAATTCTCTTCCCTCAGAGTGAGAAACCAAGCTCGTCTATGAACAAACTCCTTGGAAATCAGGAGTGAAAGAACTTCACCTTCTTCCTCATAATCCTGGGACTTCAAGGCAGCGAGGAAGAAAACTCACATAAACACTTGAGTGAGTCCATGTAAGTCCATTTAAATTGGTGTCTGCTTACCTACAGCACACAAATCTCCTCATTCATCTCTCATAATTCAACAGGGTTCAAAGACTCTCCGCATGAACTTCTATTTGCTTTGCTCCCAACTATGATAAACTAGACTTTTTACTTTTCCATGCTGAGTTCATCAAAATACGCTTAGATATTTGCAGATGCTACTTAAAAACAATCTTATTTTCATTGCCAAAGCTTGGGCTAACTGATAATAGATTAAAGCAAAATTTACTTTTTCAGGAATAAAAATCGCAGATCTAGTAATACAGTCAAGACGTTTAAGGATAGAAAACTTGATAAATGATTTTCACCTACAGATGTTCTGTGTATGTATTTTGCTACCTAATGCAGAAATATGTCCATCACTTTTGTTTTTTTCTTTAAAAAAGTGGCTAATTTCTCGGCAGGCCAGGCCTCCACAAGTGGTCCGACAAGCCGAGTTTTTTGCCATCGTGCTAAGTATGCAAATGACACTGAAGATCAGGCTGGAAGCAAAGTGACAGTTGACTGTGACCGCCATTAAGGGCAGATCCCACCCAGGCATGTAATGCAATTATACGGCAGGAAACATCTAATGGGGGCTGCTCTGGGGGAGAAGGGTGAAAATATTGAATTTTCCTTTGTAATCAATTTACAGCCTGCAATGGGGCATTAGTCAGATTAAGGTTCAGAATGCAGGGACATGGGTGCGTGCGCTAAGTGGTGACTCCACCCCGAAGAGGAGGGAAGATTACCGTGAGATGAGCAAACCCACCCTGGTCCCACTGAGGCAGGGCCACAGCCCTCATAAACTCCCCGGAACTTTCACGTAGTCTTTAGAGAGAGATTAAAACGTTTCAGAGGTTTAAAGATCTGCCAGAATTACTAAGTATCAGCACTGCCAACGCTTTCCCTTCATGACTGCGTGCTAATCTGAATGTTAATAGTATGCTATGTTAATTTCCTCACAGCATACGCGCTTGATCTTCCCGACTAAGAGCCAAACAATCAGGAAATGTGCAACTCTCAATTACTCTGTTTCTACAGCTGAATATAACGGATGTGACAGGAACAAATGTACAAGAAATCGGGCTTGGAGTGAGACGGGTGTGGAGGTGGGCTAAGGCACGGCTGAGCACTGACGGGCAACTCCCTGTTGAATATTCCAGGAGCCTGAAGAATCCAACCTGAGGCACTTCCCTTGGATGCCGGTGGCACTGTTCTTCCAGACAACAGATCTCTCATTTCCCGATTCTCTGCAGCTGTTTGCTAAGAATGACCCATTTGTGGGGGCTGGAGCAGTCGTCCAGAGAGGAGAGAGTTTGCCTTGCATTTAGCCAACCTGGGTTCGACCCCCGGCATCCCAAATGGTCCCCCAAGCACCACCAGGAGTAATTCCTGAGTGCAGAGCCAGGAGTAACCCCTGAGCATTGCCGGGTGTGACCCAAAAAGGAAAAAGAAAAAAGAATGACCAATTTGCCAGTAACACTATTATTATTTCCCTTGTTTGTCCAAAATTTCTTATACTGTTTATAGAAAAGTTAATTATATAAGATAATTGTTAAAAAATTTGGTAGTACAAAACTCAATACTAAACCTGCAGTGACAAGCCTGATTAAGTAACTCGCCTAATTCCTAAGTATTTCACTTAAAAGTCCATACACAGCTGTGTATCAAAATTAAAGATCATGGAAAAGCATTCAAACATATATCCACTGTAAAAATATAATAAAACATAAATTAATTAAAATTATTTGTGAACTCAATATGCTCTGACAAATTTATCAAACTTTTGGGCTCAATTTGGCCCTTAGCTTGGACTGAAATACTCTCTATGTTAACTTTATTCTTTTGAGTCTTCAGGATCCAAATCCCCTCTTCTGAAAAGCCTTTCTGGACAATCTTCATAAAGTTTTCAGTTTCCTAATATTAGCTGTACTGTTCCTTTTAGGCAATTAAATAACTTCGAGTAAGTAAAATTTTCTTATCACACTTCTCTGTTCCCCTCTTATCCTACCCTATGTACTCATCTTGCGTGGACACACGCCAGTTTTATCTACACTGAGTATCTGGATATAAGAAGGAACCAGGCAAACAGTAAGGATCCAACAAGCATTTATCAAAGAATAATATATTAGTGGTGACTTACCTCTTGGCATTTCCCATATTGATAGCACACTATCTTTAATGATATATTTTTTTATTTCTAAAGCAAGCAATTCTTTATATAAATTGAATGACTACAAATTTTGAGATATTCATTCAATGTGCAATGAAATATCAGATAATAATTTATAGTACATGTCAGGAAGGAAGTCATACTCTTAAGGTAAACTCACAGATCTTGCTACTTTCCCTATGTCTTCTCCATTAATGATCAAAAGATCAGGGGCAAACTCTACCTCTATCTAACACATGAGTAAACCAAGACTCAGAATGTTAAAAAAAATATTAACCGTAACTGAACAGCAGGTAAATCATACTGACATAACGGGATTTGCACAAATGTTCTGGATGGAATCCCGATGTCAGAATTCTAAGACTATTACATAGTTTCCCCCTTAAAAAGGCATCTGTACTTAGCATCTTAGGATTTCCTTAGTGAGCCAAATATAATGTTGGCTGAATAAAATAGATAATTGAAAGCATCTAAAATCTGCTTTATGATAGAGGAAGAAATTACTGTTAAGCATGAGTAATGCAGTTAAGTAGCTCTAATCATTTACAATGCATAGCCAATAATCAGCAGATGTTCAACATAAATCTAAGAGGCAAAAAGCACCTCGGAAGTCTAAAAGGATTTTTTGTTAAATAATGCACCTCAAGATGAAGGTCAATTTTCATTAAAAAATCAATTTTAGCAATTCTTTCTTGTAGAAATCAGTTTCCCATTCAAGTGCTCATTGGTGGCTTCAACCAAGGAGAACCTAGGTATGGGGAATAGAGAAATTGCAAAATTCCCATGAACATTAACCAAACACTGTAAATGGTGTGGTACTTTATATGTAGTGTGTACGTTAATTCTAGCAATGCATACATGTGTGCCCATACTAAATCATACATTTCCTTCTTGTAAACTGTAGCTGTACAGAATAAACCAAGAATAAAAGAATACTTAAACGACAAGTTTTCAGTCTGGATACCTATGCAGAAATATCTTAATTTTTCTCTTAATGCACTAATAATAATGATAACCTATAGTTATCTTAAAGACAATTTCTTTACTCGACCATTTAATTTAGAATACAGGAAAATATATTAAAAATTAGAACTTATTTATATTTTACTAAAGTAAGATGCCCTGAATTGACCGGCAAATGGAGATGTTTGTAGAAAATTCCTGACTGTGAACTACGGGTTTGGAACAGAGCGAATGAGAAGGTCACGAGTGGGCTGGGGAAGATGTCACTCCGCTTCCGAACGTCCTTCATCTCCAGACAGAGCCAGGGGCACGCGGGGCCCGGTGTGGAGTGAAAACACCCAGGGGCTCAGTTCTACTGGACCTGACGGAAATCAGGTTGGTTTTCCAACTGTGGAGACTCGATATCCTGTCTCTGGGAATCAGACCCGCGGCGGGGAAAGCTTGGCGCCCTGGGTGTGAGCACCGAGGCCTGAGCAGGGTTGTGGTGCTGTGCCACAGAGGCAGTGACGAGTCTGCACAGTTCCCAGCAGCTCCCCAAGTCCTGCCCAGTGGTGCCCCCGTGCACTGGCAGTGAAATCAAGGCAGCGTGCTCGCCAGCTCATTGGTGACACGTCAACGTTGCTCCTGGCGTTTACCCGCTAGGGAGCCAAACTCCCGTGTCCTAAAGACTCTACATCAGAGTCAAGGCAGTGGGTTTCCTGCAGTCCACGCACAGGAAAAGCGCCAGAAAAAGGACAACTTCAACTGAGGTCCCTGGATAGACTTTATAGGCATTATCAATCACGAAAGAACACAGGGAGGGGCAGACAGTCCATGCCTCAGGCCCACCCTGATGCGCTTTACAGTAACTGGGGGACAGGAGCTATTTCTCTTTATTCAGAGAAGCTGCAGTGTAACAGTACGTGTTCATTGTTTTTTAAGTTATAAAACAGCTAATAGTGATGAAAATACTCAAATATTTAAAATATTAAAATGTTATTCAAATGCAATATACAATTATCTAGTTTCTTAAAATAATTCTGAAAAGTCTTGCTTCATCCAAATATAATCATGTCTTTTAGAATCACACCTCTTTCAATTTTTATTCATTTTTGTTTCAATGTATGGATCAGTGGGTTTCTAAGTCCCAGTGACATTTTGTTGGAGTCTTACTTACTGAGGTCCTAAAGTTTACTAGATATTTGAATTTCAGAGACAGAGTATCTAACACAGAGTGAAAAAGGAACAGAAATGTTATCCCTCTCTATCATGAGCACACACACGCACAGCACATGCACATAGACAGATACACACACACATACACACACACACCATGCACACGTTTCTAAGAACACAAGGCAGAAATTTCAAACATGTAGAAAAGAGAGAACCATATTCAATGGCTCCTAAAATTATCAGCAAAAAGATAAAATTTCTGTGACCTAAAGGACTAATTCAGTATCACAAAGATATACTCTTCCAGGCTGGAATTTTGGTATTTCCATCCTCAAATTGGAGCTGGCAAAGAAATTTATTTTATGACCATGAAAAGTTGTCACTGAGGCACACAGCATACAGTAAGATTATCATTAAGAAGAACCATATGGTAATTCTGGCATGATTAGACTTCTGCATGCAGGGAGAATGTGTTCTTCATGAGAACGTGCCATTGATTATATACTTTCATTTCAGCACTATTTCTAAACATACTGTAAATTCTGTTAAGTAACTCACCGAGTCTCTGATTTAGCTGTTTTCCCCAACAAGGAAAAAGATAATGCTTTCTCCAATAAATAAGTAAACCGATAAACAAGCCAGCAGACAAATCACATTTATAAAGTCTATAGTAACACGAGTGACATTAAAACATCTGGGAAACGTTAGACGCTGCATTAACGCTAGCCACGGATCACATTATACCAGAATTGTATCTTCCTTAATGAGGAGAATAGACAGAAACAGAGAATGTGTCACTCAACAGAAACCTGTAGCCGAGTCTACGAGCTGATAACGCCCCAGCGAGAAGGTCTCGCCCCTCCAGAATTCCAGGACTCCCACCACACAATCTTCTTAATGTTTGGCTTATGTGTCACTTCTGAAAAAAGATATGTTTCCTCTCTCCATATAAATCACAGGCTCCAGTGTCCATGTTTAGATTGCACAAGAAGACAATCCTGTAGCATTTCATCTCACAGCAAGGCCCATTTTTCTGTGGAGTATCCCTAAAGAAAAGGTCACCACAGACAAGACTCCAGGTACAGGATTAAGATTCAAATTCGACACATGTTAACACCCGGGGAAGCTGACTTGGCAAGCATGCTACAAAATACAATCAAGGTAAGTCTTAAAATATTTCTTTAAATATGCCTAATCATTAATAGACATTGCATGTTTATAAATATAGCAGTGATGCAGGGAAATTCACTACAACTGCAGTAGATCATTGGGGAGACAGCATCTGCCATGTGCAGTAAAACAATAATCGTACTTTACAAAGAAAGACCAAGAGACAGCGGAGAGACTGACACTCTTTCGGCAGGTGTGTGATGCGGTAACATTCACGCCTAGAACATTAACATGGATGCCACGCTAGGCCATGGACCTCAACAAACACTGGCTTAATATACAGAATGCAATACTTTGGCTACAAGAGTAGATGAAACCTCCCAATTCACTGCTATGTGAATGCAGCCAGACACCACCGTGCTGAGTGATGTGAGAGTGACACAGACACAGGACGAGGTCTCTCACCTGTGGCCACCATGGAACGTGGCAGGGGAAACCAGGTGCCCAGAGGAATCAGAGACTGAGAACTGGCTTCCAGCAGGAAGCTCCCCTCAGGGTACAGCGTGGCTGGGGCGGGGCTGGCTCGGGGTGACCGTGGTGGAAAGTGGGCACTGGGGTGGAATGGGAGGTGCGGGGACTGTTAGGTACGAAATTCCTACCAGTAACGGTTGTGTATCCATATTGCTTACAAGGGCTAAGAGGTCACACCCAGTCATTTGATTTCCAGAGATAATCTTGTCATTTCACGGAGAGGAAAGCAACCACCTCCTTTGGCCCTTGAGCTCAGACGGCCTGTGTGACCAGTCTATGGTCAGGGGGCGTGTTCAGAGGTGACGTCTCCATAAATAAACAACTGCCCAGAAGGCAAAGCAGACATGATAGTGAGAATATGATTCACTGTTTTTAAACCAGTTTAGGAATGAAAATGACAGGAGGGGCTGCAGGGGGACCCCATCTCAGACCCAGGGCCAGAACCTCTGGAACTTAGCCCTTAAGCACCAAGTCAAAAGCAATGCCTGGATAGAGCCAGCAAGGTACCACACCAAAAACAGTAACATTCATAATATATCTGCAACACACAATAAACAGATATTGATTTAAGAGTGCTGTCTGAATAGAAGTAAACTGATTTACCATATTAATTAGGAAGTTACTTCAGAGCTTTCACCGTGACCGCTGAAGATGGAGAGCACCCTAAGAATCTGACGAGAACTGCACTCATTTGTGGAATATAAAATAACATATGAGACTGACACCCAAGGGCAGCAGACAGGGGGCCTGTGAAGACTGCTCCATGGTCGGAAGCCCACCTCATGGGCTGGGGGAGAAGCAGCTGGGATAGAGAAGGGGTCACTGAGTCAGTGATGGTTGGAGGGATCACTCGGGATGGGAGATGTGTGCTGAGAGTAGGTAAAGGACCAAACGTGATGGCCTCTCAGTATCTGTATTGCAAACCATGATGCCCCAAAGCAGAGAGAGAGTCTGGGGGAAACTGTCTGCCATGGAGGCAGAGGGAAGGTTGGAAAGGGGGGTATACTAGGGACATGGGTGGTGGGGAATGTGCTCTGGTAGAGGGATGGGTGTCCGATCATTGTATGACGGAAACTCAAACATGAAAGTTTTGTAACTGTGTCTCACAGTGATTCGATTGGGAAAAAAAAGAATCTGACTGGAGCAGAAGTCCCTGCTTTCTACGGAGGGAACTTGGGGAAGTCCGGCTGAGGACATATACAAACTCTTGGAGAGCACTGTATGATGGTGCTCGCATGATTGATCAGCTGCAAGGGGCTGTTTAAGAAAAGTCTGATTCTAGAGCAGTGATGGACAGAGTGTTCTCGGAGGAGAAACTGGGCGCATGACAAGGAGAGTGAGCTTGGCCTGTCCCAGACAACCAAGAATCCCTGGGCAGGGAGAGAGCACAGCGGCACAGGAGAAAGTCGGAGTTTGTCTCCTGTACAGAAGAACAGAGATGTAAGATGATCCCATGGCCACCTTCACCGTTACTCACACCCAATAACGCCACCTTCACCGTTACTCACACCCAGTAAGGCAGTCCTCAGTCGGACAGTTCAGAAGCAGAAACGCAGACCTCAGCTCCACAGGCCTGCACCCCATCCTCCCCCACGCCCTCTCTGCTGGGCCTTCTCCAGCTCTTGCCTCTCCCCCTCAGGTGTGACTGAGACCACGTTTGACTGGGTGCACTCAGAGCCTTCAGCTTCCTTGGCTATCTACCTCCCAGCAGGCACGTTCCGTGTCCACCGCAGGTACGGAATTAACCATGGAAGCATTCACTAAAGGTTTGCATCATCCAGAAAGCAGAAGGGAACAGAAACAGGGATGAGTTTGGAAATATTTGATTCGCCCACTGACGGCCCGACTGTCTCCGTACACAATCTTCAGATGTAGCTGAGTGTGCTTTGCCTTGCAGAGCCGTGAAGGGCTGCATCTTTACGGAAATGATTTACCGTAATGGATTCTGAACATGCTGACTTAGTGCTGAAGAGGCCCCACTCCCAGGAGTCATTAGCCCAGACATGATCACCACCCGGACAGTTTGGAATCACATGCGACTGTTGTGTCCGCAACGACCATGGCGGGACCCCAGTCTTTGTGACAGGCCGCGCAGTGTGAAGAAGTCTATCAAGACCTAAGACATCGGGGCGAGTGAAGGAATGGAGGCGCCCAGGACAGGTAAAGTAAATGTCTTTCCTAAAGTCACAGGACGAAAATAAATAAATAAGTAAAGTCACAGGACTTTTGCAGTCTAATATAAAACCTAGACAACAACCTAAATCTTCTACAGATAACACCACTTCCACATAAAGAATATAAAACATACTTAACATATCTTAAGGGCCAGAGCGGCGGTATAACAGGGAGGGCATTTGCCTTGCGATCTGCTGACCTGGGTCAGCCTGTGGCACCATACCTGGTTCCCTGGGGCCTGCCCAGAGTGACCCCTGCATACAAAGCCAGGTGTAAAACATCCAGCACTGCTGGGTCAGGCCCAAACAGAAACAAAATTCAGGACAACAGATCAGAGTTACCTCAGGTAAAAAATCATATGTACATCAGGAGTAAAATTCAAGATCTGTCCTTGGGTGTTAGGAAGACAGCACAGGATTTAAGGCATTCACCTTGTATCCACCAGAACTCCTAGGTATGGCCTGTCTTTTCCATTTTTGTGAATGATTAACCCCTTGTTTTTTGTTGTGGTTTTCTTCTTTGTCTTTTGTTTGGGGGAGCCACGCCCAGCAAAGCTCAAGGTAACTTCTGGCCCTGCCTCAGGAATCACTCTTGCAGGGCTCCGGGAGCTTGTAGGATGCCCTCAGCAAAGTCAGGTTGGCCACGTGCAAGGCACCCACCCTCTTGCTAGCTCTTTGGCTGTAACTCCTTGCACAATATTAGCCTGTATTAGCTACTACACCAAACTTCAAACTCCGTAATGAGAACCTAAGGTGAAGTCCCTACCTTAGCTCTGACATAAATGTGCTTTTACCCAAAGAGATATTCTTTATCTCTCTGGACTAAAAACTAAAGTTAGAACAACACAAAACATTTGAATCATCAGGGAACTGCCTTTAAACTATTTTCCTGGGACAAGAGTGACAGTACAGTAGGGACAGCGCTTGTTTGAATTATCCCCAGAATCCCATGTGGACCCTGAGCACTGCCAGGAGTGATCCCTGAGTGCAGAGCCAGGACTAAGTCCTGAGTGCCACTGGCTGAGACAAAAAGAACTAAATTAATTAATTAAAAATAAATGAAAACTATTCTCCTAACACACACACACACACACACACACACACACACACACACACACACACACACACACACACACACACTACGTCCCCTTTTTTGGTACCTTCTCCTCTATAGCCATATAAAAGCAAAGTTTATACTCCCTGTCTTGGTACCTCTAACAGAAATATCTATTGGATGGGACTGGAGCGATAGCACAGTGGGGAGGGCATTTGCCTTGCACACAGCTGACCCAGGTTCGATTCCCAGCATCCCATATGGTCCCCTGAGCACCACCAGGAGTAACCCCTGTGCATCACCAGGTATGACCCAAAAGGCAAAAAAAAAAAAAAGAAGAAGAAATATCTATTGGTGAAAAGGTGTTCAGACCTTGATAACTTAGATACCAGGAAGAGATACATAAATAATATATATAGATATATATGTTTCTATGTATTTGCATATTCAGAAAATGAAAGGGAAAAGAAATTACAAAAACTGTGAAAAAGAAAATATAATTTTATATCTAATCTTCTTATTAAATTTTTCCTGGCATGGCAAATGAGAAAACTGGCAGTGACAAACTGTTTAATTCAACTTAATGAACATCAAACTGAAAATGAATGTCTGAGATGTGCATTTTTTCCTCTAGGAAAAAGCCCCACTAACTTCCTTGCAGTGATTCACTTCGGGTTCTTTCAATGCTTTCAATGCTGTCTACTGAATTTCTAGAGCATCTACAAATCACAGAAGGGCTGCTGTGAAGAGGGACGTCATGAAGCATTTTGTAAAGGCAGTATAGACAACTGACTTGTAAAGGCAGTATAGACAACTGACTGTCAGTATTGAATTTTATGTTCAACAGTGCTTGTAAAACATCATCTCTATAAAAGAATTATTTGAAAACCCCTTTTTGTGTTCATCAGAGGGTATCCTACAAACAGCCAGGGGCTTGTATAATATTTGTACAAAATGCAAAGCTGATGTTTCTTTTAATGAAAACAGACCAGGCTGAGTGAGAGCCGGGAAGGAGGCAGGATGAGGGGAGAGGCCTCGGGGGTCCCGGTGACGGCACAGCCGGTAGCCAGCCCGGTTTGATCCCCAGCACCCGTATGGTCCTCCAAGCACTGCCAAGACTGATTCCTGAACACAGAGCCGGGAGGAACTCCTGAGCACTGCTGTGTGAGGCACCCCAAAAAAAAACTAAAAAGGAGAGAGAGAAGCAGAGGGAAGGGAATGGAGGAAAAAAAAAACAGTGATGAAGAGAGGAAAAAATAATTCATTTGAAATTTCAGTGATTTGATCATTATAAAGAAACTATTCCCAATGAAAATAACAACTTAAAAGATACACCTGAGATTATTCTAGCCCACCCCAAAGAAAAGTGTCCCACATTTTCAGTGACAGGGCGGAGTCGGCCAACCATGCTCCCGGCAACAGCCAATTCCCTTAGGACCATCATTGTTCCATTCCAAGAGTTGCTTGATGGAGCTGCGGGAAGCCAGGCGGGAACAGCGGGGAAGCGCATGGGAGCAGGCGCGTGGGACTCCGGGGGGGGGGGGGGGGGGGGGGGGGAGCGGCTGCGCCAGAACCCAGCCCCAGTCGGCAAGGCTGGGGTTGGGGAAGGGACACGACACAAAGTCACGGGTTCTAAGGTGTGCAGTGACTTTGCACATCAGTCCTACTAGCTTAAACTCCACTGCAGCCCTCCTACCTAACCTATAGCAAACAATAAACATAAGGTGAAGGGTTACTGTGATCCCAGCAGAAATCTTGGAGTCCACACGTTTCCTTCCTTCCTCCTCTTCCCTTCTTCCCCCCCCCCCCACCCCCCAGTGAGGGAGAGCAGTGTAAGCCCAAAGTTCCAAAGGTCTCCTGGAGTTTCTGATCTGGAGTAACCCCAGGAAAGACAAAATTAAAGGGTCAGATTTTCTAGCCAATTAAAGTCGGTTTCAAAGGGGCGTCTATGGGTACCCTGGTGTTCATCTCAGCCGGGCCTCCTGGCAGTGTGTCGACAGGGGGCTCTCCCGTCAGGGCTGGGGTGTTCGGGCCACAGGCGAGTCTCAGTTACCACCCGGTCTCAGCTCTAGCTGAGCTGCACTCCTGGACAGGGGTCAAAACCACCCGCAGTTCAGACTCCCCCTGAAAGAAACCGACGCAGCCAGCCAGCTCGTACTCTAGCGGGGCAGCCCTGCTCCAGGGAGGGCAGCTGGGAGCCTTCAGCCACCAAGGCCACAGCAGGCGCCGAGCACTGGGTGAGGGAAAGCAAGGAGCACAAGAGCCCTCAGCTTCTACTACAGCCCTCGCCGAGAGAAACCCCTCCACCCGCCCCTGTCAGGAATCAGCACCACACGGAGCAGAAACAGGCTCGAGCAGAGATAAAAAGTTATGATCAAAGTTTCCAGGAGACGTGTCTGTGCAGCCTATTAGGAATGCATGTCAGCCCGTGGGGAGGCAGGCGGCAGAGGGAGGAATGCAAGGGAGGAGACAGGAGAGGAGAGAAAATAATGAGAAAGCCGTTAGAAACTCATTTTCAAAAACTGAGTACTATTTTCACTCAACTGACAAAGGGGCCATTGCATTTGAAATAGAAAGAGCAAGATACTTAATCACTAAAGAATAAATTTTAACAATTGCAGTTAAAGGAATGTGCCATAAAAATCAAACATAGTCTCAGAGTCGATTAGAGTTCTAATTCCAAATCACACTAAATCAAGTTGAAGCAATGCCAATTGTATCAATCCTCTAATAAGAGTTTTCAAAGCCTTAATTTCCTCTCTTAAGTTCATTTCTTTAAGATGTTTTTATACTCTAAAAATAATTTCTTGGCTTTTCTTCTGAAAGAGAAGAACAATCTGTGACCTCGGGTAGGTACACACTAATGTACCAGATGACACCAGAAAAGTCATCGGAATACTAGAAATTATCACACGCCATACTTGAAATAATTCGCTTACGTGCCTAGCTTAATCGCCCAGCTAAGGACCACTCTTTAGGCAGCTCTACATTTAATTTTCAGAATACAGAGTCTATTCTGAGCCACCTGAGAATACACAATGTACCCTACGCCATTTCAGGAGACACAAAGTGAATCCCACAGCCCGGTGAGAAGCTAAACGGGGGTAGACACTGGAACACTCTGCAGATGCCCCCACGGGACTGACTCAAGCTAGCGGCCCTCCACCGGGAGGGAGGCTGGGCACTGAGGCTAAGAGCAGCAAGATGCGACAGGTCTCAGTGCCCGTCCCACCTACTCTTGGACGCCAGCGTGACTTCTAACCGGCACAGCCTCCGTCCCCTCAGCCTCGGGACTTCCTGGGGGTGCTGAAAGGATCAGAGGAGATAATCCATAAATAGCGCCTTGCGAGTTCGGAGGAACAAGGGCCTGTTATTATTGGTGCTGTTAGGGGGATGAAAACCGCATTGTCGAGTGGAGGCGCAATCTGGCAGGCAGCTGGCAAATGTCCATCTGCCTTCAAGGTCGCCTTCGTCCGTCCCGCCTGGAACATTTCAAAAGGAGGCAGAAACTCCTGGCTTTCCTGACACGCCAGAAGCTGCCTCTGCTGAGGCTCAATGTGGCAGGCGGGTCTCGTGCTCGGGTTCCAGGGCTTCAGTCGGTTTCTAATGCTCTCCTCTGCCCAGTCACCCAGGTTTGCCATGTGAAATGAGACACAGAGATGCCAATGTGTCCCCCGCAGCTGAAGGCACCCCGTAGGGCAAAAGCAGCCAGGACCAGGACGGGCACAGGCACTTGCGCTGGGGTCCCCAAACGGTGAACTCTATGCTGAATAAGGGTCTGTTTCCTCATCTCAATGTCTAGGCACCGGGTAGCTCAGCTTCTAATCACAGACCAAGTCAGTGCAGCACCTGGGTTTCAGCTTCCCACGCACTCCTTTGAAAATGACGCTAAAATAATGGGTCCTTAATGACTGGCTGAATTAGAGAAAGTCATTTCCATATGCCCCTGCCAAAAAATGAAAGAAAAAGGAAGGAAGGAAGGAAGGGAGGGAGGGAGGGAGGGAGGGAGGGAGGGAGGGAGGGAGGGAGGGAGGGAGGGAGGGAGGGAGGAAGGAAGGAAGGAAGGAAGGAAGGAAGGAGGGAGGGAGGGAGGGAGGGAGGGAGGGAGGGAGGGAGGGAAGGAAGGAAGGAAGGAAGGAAGGAAGGAAGGAAGGAAGGAAGGAAGGAAGGAAGGAAGGAAGGAAGGAAGGAAGGAAGGAGGGAAGGAAGGAAGGAAGGAGGGAGGGAAGGAAGGAAGGAAGGAAGGAGGGAAGGAAGGATGGAAGGAAGGAAGGAAGGAAGGAAGGAAGGAAGGAAGGAAGGAAGGAAGGAAGGAAGGAAGGAAGGAAGGAAGGAAGGAAGGAAGGAAGAAAAACCTGCACAGAGTTGGTTGGAACACATCTAGAAGTTCAAATATCAAAAGGAAGCCTCATTTGCAAAATAGTACAATTTGGAAAAAGTTCTCCCTGGTTTTGCTGACCTTCTGAATTAGTTCTGAGTAAATTTAACTATTTTCCCAGTTTTCTTCCTCCTAAAATATCTAGCAATGCTCAGACACTAAAGCAAATTAGATCTGCTTTTAAACTTTTCTTGGAAAAACCCAATGCTTATCTTCATACCTTTGCAGAATCACTCTTTGACACTTGATGCCTATGGGTACTTAATCATGAATGTGGGGCTCATTTGAGAAAAATTTAATATGATTACTTTTTCTAGCTCCATGGGATAAAAGCAAACATATCATCAAAATGTCCCCCGAGCCGTTACCTAAGAGAAGGACCCTGAAAACAAAGTCATGGGCTGAAGAGACAGTATAGCATGTAAGACACTTGCCTTGTACTTGGGTTCAATTCCTGCACCCTGTGGTCCCACAAGCACCTGCAGAAGTGATCTGGGAACACCGAGTCAGAAATAAGCCCTCAACAGAGCCGGGTGTAGCCCGAGACTCCTTCAGTCAAAAAAAAAAAAAAAAAAAAAACCACCAAAGACATGCAATTCTCATACCGAATGAATTGACAGTACTTCTAAAAGCTGACCCAACAGAAAAACTATATTTTACCCACATCCAAGATACCCGTTTGGGGACATCACTCCTGTCCAGTCCAAAGATCCATTTCAATCCCCTCAGTTAAGCTTAGTGTGTCCTAATCAGAAGTCTACTAAATCGAGTGACTCAGCTTCTGAAAATTATTATCAAGGTTCTCCTCCTTTCTTTTCTCTGTTTAGTGGCTCTGGAGCCGCCCAGGTGCGCACCCATAGCAGAGCCTCTCAGGGGGGTGGCCATTCAGCGAGCACGCTCAGGACAAAGACGATGACTAGCGGGACAGGAGAGAAGGGAGGAAAGGCCAACCCTGGAGAAACATGGTATGGGATTTTAAATCAAAATCTCAACTTCTACGACTTAGGAGACCACTGAAGACACGCCTCTTTACAGTGTTTAATAACTTCAGACAGGCTTTACGACAGAGAGAGCTGCAGGGATAGAGCACTGTTTTACTGGGGTGGAAGTAGCTGCTCTATTTCTCAATTTCTCTGTAACTCCACCAAGAAGCCAAGTGTCCAAAGCCACTGAATAAAGCATATTTCATCTTGAAACCACTGTGACTCCAAACTACTCCCCCTCCCATCTGCGGTGATTTAGAAGGCTCTGTCCACCCGGCAGCTCGCTGGTGGGGCCATTACTGGCAGCACTGGACCGGGGCGATCTCCATTCACGCTTACTGACCAGCAGTGACTTACAGCTTTCACCAAAGGATGACCTAATTTTAGTTCATTTGCACTTGGCTTTGTGAATTAGCAAAAAATAAGGTAGAAGAGTCAAGTACATTAAAATAACTTAGCCAGTAACACCAGAACAGGTGCATTATATATAATACTTACACTCTTTTTCATTTGGATCTTAATATCACAAAACAAAACAAACCATCTAATCACAACAAAAGAACAATGTTTCTGATGTTGTATGATGAACAGATTCAAGTTTGAAAATGCTGAATGTGGCTACCAAACAGGTCTATCCTTCTTGGTATTGAAATCAAACATTTACACTATGTCAGTTTTGTTCCAACATTACAAAGGGCAATTCAACAGGATAATTATTTGCATGAGGTCCTTCATGAATAAAAGTAGACAAGAGTAACTTTATTTTTAATTGGATCAGTGTGAGATACAGATATATGAAGCTGACCATGGTTGGGATAATAGTTACTTTTTTAATTAATTTGTTTTTAAAATAGGACTGAGGAGGTATTTCAGCAGCAGACTTCACACTGCAATTATGGGAGGCCATAGGTTCAATCCCTAGCTCTGCACCAAAATAATTTAAAAGTGAGAAAAATACAGTATAAAAGAAACAGTATAAATACAATATAAATACAGTATAAAAGATAGCTGTGCTATCGCTCCATATATATATGGATAATATAATGTGCATATATATATATTTATATACAATACCCACACATGTATATATGAGTAGATCTCTGAACTACAACAGATAAAGTGTGACTTATGCTTATTTAATCTCAACTACAGAGCTCCTTTTCCTTTCTCCTCACATTTTTGAGGGTTGGTCTGTCCTGGTGAATTTTGAGCATAAACCTATGTCTTCCTTTTAGGTAGGGCACGATCTTGGCATCCACCTGCAGAGGGAACTGAAGGTATTCTGGCGAGGTTCCCCTTTTCTTCCTAAGGGTGTAGAGGGAGCACCAGAAAGGAGCACAAATACTCTGCGCAGTACATGCTGACACCTGAGGAGGAATGGGTGTGCGAAGAAGCATCTCTCAGCCCTCCTCTGTCTCGCAGAAGGGGGCAGGCCCATGAGTTCAGTTACCCCCACAAACTGAAACAGGCTAGGTGCCTACTTGGAAAAGAAAAAGGAACTCTTGAATATGTGAAAAATCATCTCAGATGATTATGCTTTATTTCATCTACACATTCTATATAAGGAAATTTGTTTAAGTTAATACAAGTCAAAGTCTATGGTGCCTAGCTTAAAATAAAATTAAAATATTGAAACATTTTAAATGTTTAATTTAAAATATTAAATTAAAATATTCAAATTAAACTAATAACAAAAGTAAAAATTTTAAACGTATTTAAATCACAAGTTTCCATTCAAATTAGGGTATTTTTTTCCAGTTTCAATCTTTAACCTAAATATTACAGCAGAAGAGACTAATAGCTGGTGGAATAATTGAAAGCTGTGTTCATATTTAGTTCTGGAGGAAATGACCAGGTGTCATTTGAAACTATTAAAATTCAGTTAAAAATCTAAGCTAATTTCCATTCATTCAATTTACTCATGTGACTAAAACAAAGTACAAATTTTTGCTTATGCCATAAATAAACTTTCTTATGATCTAAAATATTTGCTGTTAAATAATTCCTCTTCTGACTTGGAAAATGGAGTCAGCTCTTGCACTAGATTTCATATCTTGATATTACTTATGCTTAAAGAATAAGGGACTCATTGGACAGCAGGAATCCACTGCCTCTTTTTGTTTTACAAATATTCACTGTATATTACTCTTGTCATTTTTTTAAACTTAGAAGTCCTCTGGCCTAAGCTGATAGTGTTGAAGTAACTAATAGTTGCCTCCTCAGCATCTCTGGCTTTCCATTAAGGGCACCTGCTCTGCTAATTACAGGTCTGTCTCCTGACCACTTCCCCCCCTACTGTCAAGGCTGACTCGGAGTGCTTGGTTACGAACAACCGCAAGGTAAAGACCATGAGTAGCTCTCTGTGGTCCTTATTCAGGGCAAGCTGGGTGAGTGTTTATTGAAGTCTTGACAAAAAGAAGCAGTTATCTGTAATAACTTTTTCTTCATTGGATTATTGTAGCATATCCCACAGCATATTTTAGTTGCCCTGAGGATGTCTGCAGATATCTGATTCATCAATGCTTTATAGTGCTATAATCCATCACGCTGTTTCTCAGTCTGAAAGCAACGTGCCCAGTCCTACTGTAATAAGTAGCAGCACTGCTGAAAGAAGCTCTGAGGCGAGAGGTCAGTGAAAAATAAGCCTACATAATGGCATGAAAAGTAAGTTTACATGCCTCCAAAATATATTTTTCTTGATGAAGAACCCCTTCTACCCCCTTAGCCACAAGCTTCCTTAAGTCTTACTCATGATTCTTTCATATAAATGTTTGTGTCTTCCTCTAGTTCATATGCACAATTTTACCCAAAGATGGTGGCATTGGGAGAGAAGGTTTTGGGGAGATATCTGGTCACTAGTGTTGGGCCTTTAAGAATGGATCAGTGTTTTCTTGATGAAAGAGACTCCTTGTTCTTTCTACCAGATGAATGAAAAGGAGCAGCCTTCAGTAAGCCCCTACGTGTACCCATACCCACAAGTTTATGCTGGTGCCCTAATTTCACACTCCAACTTCAAGAACTGTAAAAAGTAAATTTCTGTCTTTTATTAGTCACCCACTTTTGCAACCTGAAGAGACCAAGATACATACCTCGTAGGTGACTTGTTTATGGTGGAGAAAAAGAAACGTTCCTATAGGAAATTATTAACTCACCAATAATCGTGCTAATTTCATCACCGGGGCTGAAGCGATAGCACAGAGGGTAGGGCGTTTGCCTTGCACGTGGCTGACCCGGGTGCGATTCCTCTGTCCCTCTCGGAGAGCCCGGCAAGCTATCGAGAGTATCCCACCCACATGACAGAGCCTGGCAAGCTCCCCGTGGCGTATTCAATATGCCAAAAACAGTAACGACAATCTCACAATGGAGACGTTACTGGTGCCTGCTCGGGCAAATCGATGAGCAACGGGACAACAGTGATACAGTGATACAGAATTTCATCACCCAATATATAATTTATTTTAGTAGCATTCCATTTGATAAAGTTCCACAGCTGAATAACTAGCAATGTTACCGGCCATTGGGGGAAGGGTGCTCTTTAGCTTGTAGGACTTTGAAACTTCCCATCCAAGGTCTGGGAAAATTGATCAAATTACTTGATTGTTTTCAAACTGCTCACTCATCAATTACTTCAGATTTATTCCCTTAAATTATGAGAAAAGCCCAAGTTCTTCTCTATGTGGCAGTCCTAAATTACAGGGTAACATGTGAATTTAGGAATGGATCTCTGAAGAAAGGGTAGGGATACCGACTTTACAGGTAGTAACTATAGGGTTGGTTAACTTTCACTTTGAAACGTTCTTCATTTATGCCTACGTTACATTGCTACATCCCACTGTCTCGCTCACTAGGTGATAAGAGAACTTGGTAAGTTCCCAGTAAGCTGGCCACCATGTTGAGCTGTCACCAAAGCCTCACACATACACATGAACATTGTGTTATTCATGCATACACACAATACACATTCGTCCAAGATTAGTCAAAGACTCACATTCAATGCTAATTGTGCTGTGCATAGAGCCAGCTAGAGAATGTCCATGAATAAGACTCTTTTCTCTTCAGACTATTGGAGGACAAAGGGAAAAAGAACATAACGCTACGTTTGGATGAGAAATGTAGCTCGATGAAGGGATGAAGATCTAAACTGAAACACAAAGACAGAGCAAAGGCAGCCAATGGGGAGGTCTGGAACAGGAGAAGTGAATACTTGTCCTGGGCAACATACAGAGTGTCCACATCACACTCACCCACTGCGGGCTTGCTACGAACACAGAAGGGGCGGCCCCTTCTAGCTACAGGGAAGCCCGAGCCAGTGCACAGGGGACAGCGCATGCTACAAGGACGCTATTCAAGAAGTTCACAACAAGACCTGAGAGGTAAGAGGACAAATCAATGCCAGTCATGCTGAGAAGAGGCAGGGGAAAGCCCTTCAAGAAAAATACGGCAAACAACGAAGATCTCATAGACGGGGCAGCAGCATGAGCAACACTGAGAGCACAGGGCTTTCCTAAACGAGAATGGAGCAAGATAAAGGGAGAGGATTATCCTCTGAATTCATAATGGCAAGAACCTTTCAAAGCTAGAAACTCAACATAGAAACTAAATTTAGAAAGTTTAAGGAGTTCTGAACAATGTCAATAAAAAAATCCAAACAGATACGCAAGACCTGTTATAATTAAAATGGAAACATAGAGACTCCTAAAACCAGCAGCTTGAAAGCAAGAATCCCATATGAGGAAGCCCGTACGACTGAGCAGAAAGACCAAAGGCAAGAAGCCACAGCTACGCGGTCCGGAACCCCATGGGGCCCCCCAGTCCTGCAGAAAAGATCCTGAGTGCAGAGCCAGGAGCACCTGAGCACCAAAGGCACGGCCCGACACCCACAGCAAAAACAAAGCAAAACAAATTAAGGGGGAAATGGGCTGTCATTACACGTACCAAGTGCGGGGTGGAGAATGGAGGAACCCACCAACAAGGGATATTTACACAGCTCAGTTGTCACTGAGGTTGGAAAAACTTTTCAGTCAAACAGCTAAAAAAAATTAATCACCATGAAGCCAGACCTCCAGTAAGCACTTTACAGGGCTCCTCTAAAACAGAAAGAAACCTTATTTAGAGTAGCAGATAACAAAATAAGCGAATGGAAATTAGAGCAAAACAGGAGATTCTCCATTTAAAATTTTATCATTTCCTTGTTCTGTTAAGTTTAGAGAAATTTATTTTCTTGTGGGGGTGGGGTGACTCCTGACGCTGTGCTCAAGGGTCCCTCATGCAGGATTCAGGGGCATACACAGCGCCGGGATTCAGAGCACCACAGGCTGCACACAGGCAAGAACCTTGAGCCCTGT
Source organism: Sorex araneus (assembly GCF_027595985.1). Lineage (NCBI taxonomy): Eukaryota > Metazoa > Chordata > Mammalia > Eulipotyphla > Soricidae > Sorex > Sorex araneus. The sequence continues at coordinate 215,516,713 of NC_073306.1, forward strand.
GCTCTCTCAGCCCAAGTTTAGAAAACTTTACATTTCTGACACCATATGGCTTTATTCTAAAAGACAGAATTGGTACTTTTAAAATGGATCTAATTTCTCTGTTTGATTTCATATATTTTCATATTTTATCTCATATATTTTCATCATCATCATCATCATCATCATCATCCCGTTGATCATCGAATTTCTTGAGCGGTCTCAGTAACATCTCCATTCGTCCAAGCCCTGAGATTTTAGAAGCCTCTCTCTACTCGTTCTTCCAATGATGCCCTACTGGAGGCTTTCAGGGTCAGAGGAATGAGACCCAGCTCGTTACTGGTTTGGGCATATGAATACACCACGGGGACCTTGCCAGGCTCTCCCATGTGGGCAGGAAACCCCCAGAAGTTTGCCAGGTTCTCCCAGAGGGAGAAGCAGGCTATAAGATATCGTGCGGCCACAAAGCCAGAGCTGGCTTCTGAGAGCTGGCAGAGAGTCTCTTGCCCTTGCGCCTGGCTGTCTTCCCCGGGGCCTCCTCAGAGGGGATGGGCTCCAGCTTCCCTCCTCGCCCCGAGCAGAGCTCCTGGCGGCCGAAGACCTTCAGAGCCTGGCCATAGCCATGCTCAAGGACCCTCTCCACAAGTTTGGACGAGCCTCACACATGAAGGAACCGGCAGAGGAGCCCAGATGTGTGGGACCCGGGGGTGAGACCTCCAAGGCTGCTCGGATCAAGACTGGGCCTCCTCCACCCAGATCCCCCATTTCCCAGTGGCTAGGCAGTCACACCCAGGGACTGCCCCCGACGCCATGTAATATTTTCATATATTAAAATATTGTCCATTCCATCAATTGGATGTGGTTTTAATAGATATTTTGTTGGCTACTTTTGATTACATCCCAAAATACATCATATAATCTAATCTGATTCTCTGGATTTTATTTTATTCTTCCGAAAATTTTTGCTTTTGTTGCTTTATTTTCAGATTTTAATTCAGCTGGACTGTCTCTTGAGTAGAGCTCCTGTTTTTGCTTATGTTCTTATGGTTCATTAGGATGCTTTGGCTCTGCAAGGCATGGTTAACTTGGGGGTAAGCAAGATCTCTAGGCAAAGGTTTTATACAACATTTATTTTAATCTTCCCAACCTCTTTGCTCCTAGTTCTCTAATTATTTAGGAACTACCTGAAATTTTCATTGGCCTTGATTATCTCAAAGTCTCCTGATTTTTGAAGGTCAAGAAAATGTCAAGTTATCAACACGAATTTAATCCCTCTATGTACTGAGTGAATTCTGCTGAGGAATTATAAAATGAAAAGCTCCCCCAAACCAATTCCTGTCTCAGTCCCCATATCCTTCCAAATACAGCCTGCGTTTCAACAGACTCCAGTGACTGTGGACACTTGTAGATTCTGTTTACATGCTTGACCATTTAAAGTCAGGCAACAGTGGTGCTGCAGCAAGACCTGACTCCAATACAGACGTGGCACATTCAATTAAACTGCGGGCTGCTTGGACTAATCTGTGAGCACCGTGGGACTCTGACTCCTCTGCCCCACACGTCACAAAGGCTCCACCAGCATTCCAGACTCGCTACCCCTCTAGCTAGCGTCTTTCACAGGCTTTCCTTCTGCCTGGCATTTCGGATCCAAGTCTTCACTTAAATACATGATTGTTTATATTCTTTTTTTTTTATTTTATTGAGTCACCGTGAGATAGTTACAAGCTTTCATGTTTGGGTTACAATCCCACAATGCTCAAACACCCATCCCTCCACCAGTGCACATTCCCCACCACCAATATCCCGGGTATACCCCCCTTTCCCACCCTCCCCCTGCCTCCATGGCAGACAATATTCCCCATACTCTCTCTCTACTTTGGGGCATTATGGCTTGCAACACAGACACTGAGAGGTCATCATGTTTGGTCCATCATCTACTTTCGGCACGCATCTCCCATCCCAAGTGGTTCCTCCACCCATCATTTTCTTAGTGATCCCTTCTCTATTCCACCTGCCTTCTCCCCTCCGCTCATGAAGCAGGCTTCCAGCTATGGGGCAATCCCCCTGGCCCTTGTATCTACTGTCCTTGGGTGTCAGCCTTATGTGATGCTACCCTACACTCCACAAATGAGTGCAGTCCCTCTATGTCTGTCCCTCTTTTTCTGACTCATTTTACTTAGCATGATACTCCCCATGTTTATCCATTTATAAGCAAATTTCATGACTTCATCTCTCCTAACAGCTGCATAGTATTCCATTGTGTAGATGTACCAAAGTTTCTTTAACCAGTCATCTGTTTTAGGGCACTTGGGTTGTTTCCATATTTTGGTTATTTTGAACAGTGCTGCAATGAATATATAGGTACAGATGTCATTTCTACTGTGCTCTTTTGCATCCTCGGGATATATTCCCAGAAGCGGTGTTGTGGTGTCATATAGAAGCTCAATTTCTAGTTTTAGAAGGACTGTCCATATTGTTTTCCAGAAATGCTGGACCACTTGCATTCCCACCAACAGTGAAGGAGCGTCCCTTTTTCCCCACATCTACGCCAGCACTGGTTGCTTTTGTTAAATGATCATATTTCATGTAAGAGTGAGACCTCTACCAGTGGCTGTTAAAAGTCCTTCTGACTTCCTTGAGAGAAGGGTCGTGTAGAGAAGGATGTGGGATGTGAAACCAAGTAGGAAGAAATTTCAATGATTCAGTGAGGAGAAATGGACTCATCTGAAGCACATGTTACTAACATGCATCATCTTTTCTAACAGAACTCAAGTGTTGCATGGGATGAAATGTTAGAAATACAAAAAGAGATTTACTAATTCATTTATAAATCACAAGTTGGCTTTCTAAACTGCTCCCTCCACTCCCCAGGGAAGGTTGGAGAGACGACTCGAGAGCTGGAGGCTTCCTCTCTGGAGGATGGGCATAGCGACCCCTCCCTGAGCACCTCTACATGGCCTAGCGGGGCCCCAGGACCATGGAACTCTAGAAGCACTGCAGGACCCCTGGCTGAATATCACCAGAAGCAACGCTCTGGCCCCCAAGACGCACGAAGTTGACAAAAGAAGAAAATAACACAAGTTGGACAAAAAATATTTTATAGCAACTTTAAAGAAAACTCAGCAGTCACACAGTGAAACTCCCTAAAACAATTTAACATTCCAAAATGCAAAATTTAAAAAGCCTGATTCTATTAAAAACAAAAGTAGCCACAATAACAAGCTAGGTGAGCCTGGTAGGAATCCCAGTTTCACCTTCTGAGTCATTATACTTCTCCCTAGATATCTTCAAAGGAAACTACCACAAACCCAAATGTTATGTGCAGCATAAAGCCCTAAATAAATAGGTTAATCAATAATTAAGGCATTTTAAGGTACTTATGTTGACTTCTTTGAGTGGAATAAGATCTTATCAAGAGAAGAGGTTTTTGTAATTATAAAAGGGACTAAACCACATTGGGATTCCAGAGTTCTTAATCATCTCCCTCTGAGAGACAGGCAGGGCCAAAGGAGCAGACCAGGTGGTCAGGGGCTTCACACACACACACACACACACACACACACACACACACACACACACCACGCCTACCCAGACTGGATCACCAGCACCTCACTATGTCCCCCACCAACTACCAGGAGCAACTCAGTTTATTCAGTCACCTCATTTGTCCCATTATATTTGCCAAATGTCCATAGTTGCACTATTTTGTTTTTTGGGTTATGTTCTTCCTGGAGAGATGACACATTTGAGACAAGGTTTTCCATGTTTTATTTAACAATGAACGATTTTAAAGAAATAAAAAAGCAAAATAGATTTTTAAATTTTACAGAGAACTAAAAGTATATACAGAGTATCTTTTGCTTATTAAATAGCTCATTAAAGCTATTTTATCAAATGCAGTGTTTATCCATCTGGTTGTGTTGAGGGCTCACCCTGGTCTGCACTGGCAGAGCTTGGGGGACTCTATGGGGTGCCTGGAATCAAATCCGGGTCAGCTACGTGCAAGGCAAGCTGTCTAACTGTTGTATTATCTTTCCAACCCCTTTGTATATCAGTCAAAAACATGTGCTTAACTTAGTATCTTATTAATTTTTATCTTGCTTATACCATGTCCATGCACATTAAGATTTTCTAAGAAACTGTAGTTTAATAAATTTGCCTTGTCCTAAAATTCGTGATTTGGATCTTATATTTCCTGAAATAAATGAAAGCTAATCATTTCTATTTATTTTTTTGGGGGGGTGGCCACACCCAGTGATCTTCAGGGGTTAATTCTGATTATTCTTCACTCAAGAATTACTTCTTGTAGTACTCAGGGGACCATATGCAATGCCAGAGATCAAATCAGTGCTGGCCAGTTGCAAGGCAAGCACCCTACCACTATACTATTGATCAAGCCCTAATCATTTCTATTTCTGTTGCAAGGGTTTGTACAAATGCAAAGATTTTAATATTGATTTTCTAGTCTTTCAATTTACATTTAACTTTACAAATATAGACAAGACAAGGCACAGTAGCAAAACTATAAATGAGCTTATCCAATGAAGTTTGTTAGGTACTAGTTTTAATGAATCTATTTTTGCACACAGACACACACACACAAACTTGCTAGCTCACAAATCTGAAACAAATATGAGTTGACCTTCCAAAGAGAGTTTTAATGGCCAATTAAAATCTAATTTAATACATAAAAATGTGATTTGTAAATCTACCAATTAGTTTAACGCATTTGAGTTTTGACAACATACTTGCTTTATATGGTAGTTTCCCACTGTTCAGTACAGAGTTCTCTTTTTAAAATCTACTTAATGATTTTTTCTTTGTGCTTTTTGGGTCACACCTGGCATTGCACAGGGGTTACTCCTGGCTCATGCGCTCAGGAATTACTTCTGGAGGTGCTCAGGGGATCATATGGGATGCTGGGAATCGAACCCAGGTCGGCGGAGTGCAAGGCAAACGCCCTACCTGCTGTGCTATCGCTCCAGCCCCCTACTTGATGATTTTTAAGTGCTGTCAAATGGAACACCTTGTACCGCACAGGTGTAAGTATGAGAACAATGATGGGCTGGAGAGACAGCACAGCGGAGGGACATCTAGCAGAGCTGGCGTCCATCCCGGCACCCCTTAGGGTCCCTCAAGTCCCACCAGGAGTGACCCCTGAGCTTAGAGTCAGGGTAAGCCCTGAGCACTGACAGTGTGGCCCAGAAACCAGAAAAGAAAAAGAAAGGAACAGAAAATGGCAATGGCAGCTATTACTAACATGCATCATCAGCGGATTTTACGTAGAAGCTACAGTCATTTCTTCATCTTTGATAACCGTGTTAATAGCCACATTTCTTTTATATAAAACATGGATGTTTCTACCACAAGTACAGAGTGAAACAATAATTTTTCATGTTTATGCAATTTGCAAGCTTAGAATTTTCCTGTTTATTGCTCTAACCAGGAGACTATGAAACATGGCAGGAGTAGCTCTGCAGGCTAGTTGTCACAAGAGTAATTCTGATTATGAATTTTAATAGTCAGTGAATTATGATTAATTCTTTATCAGAAAATCATCCAAATGACACAAATGCATATATCTAGTATGTTTTAATGAAAATAAATGGAATTAAGCTATGAAGAAAAGAGAAATTTAAAGTCATTCCCTATTCTAACCAATTGCGATAATCCCACAGAACAGGAATAATTATTAAAGAAGCTGAGCAGCAGTAAACAGGTAGGGCACTCGCCTCACATGACCAGCACCCTTTCGCCCCCCTGAGCCCACCAAAAGTGACCCTTGAGCACAGAGCCAGGAATAAGCCCCAACACCACAAGGTGTGGCCTCCCTCCAAAAAAAAATATTATTTTTTAAAAAAGTTTAAAAAAGTTTTCTGAGGATAAATAAGTTCAATTAAGTTCAACTATGCATGTTTACTGAAAACATTTAAAATCAACTCCTCATAAAAATCATATACTTGCAAATCTATACAAGAAACTAACAATGGAATAATGACAGGATATTTAAGAGAAAACTTCTGAATTATAATAACTTTTATTTTAATCATCCGACATAAGCTTATTATTCTCAACATAATTCAATTTTGTAGATGTGCACAAATTTAGTGTGTGGCCAAATACAATGACATTCTTTTTTCATCTTGGAATAGAATTAAATTTTATGCAATACAAAAGGAAAAACATATGGATAATAGTTACTTTTAACAGATGTTTTAGTCTGAGAAAAACTAAAGTAAGTTTAGAATTAAAATCAAAGCCCACTAGTCGAACTTAGACATATTTCCATCTGTTATTAATGTCTGAGTTCTTACTAAAGACCAGATTAGTCATCAAGTCCCTCATGCATTTGTTAGTAAGTGGGATTTGGTTTAGGAATTTAATTGCATAAACCCTGTCCATGAAAGCTTCCAATTCATTCAAACAAGCCTTTCGAGTGGCCTGATATGAATTAAAACAGCTAACAACACCAAAGAACACTTCTTGAATTTATTAAGAAATGGCTGTATGAAAATCTGTGAACATAAAAGGGACATCTTTACCACCCTATTAAAATTAAATAGCAGTCATTTTATTCTTTCTGTTTTTTTTTTCTTTCCTTTCTTGTGTCCCATTTCCTACAAAGAAGGGAGTTATATGGGACTTTTTTAAATATAAAAAGTGACTTAAATTTAAACATAGATAAATAAATGGCTGGAGTGGTACATGTCCGAAATACTCGAGTGTGATGAAAACTCAAGTGACTGTTGTAAAACCCTGCAGAAGGCGTATGTGCTGTGACCCGGGTCGCCCACTGGAGAGGGGTCCCTGGTGCGGCCTGCCGTGGGCCGGCGGGGAGGAAGGAGGTGCGTGCAATCCCTGAGTGCTCTGAGCGGTGGGCCCCTGATAATCCACACCCTGTCCTGAACCCGCACATTCTTACCCTCCCCGTCCTGAGCAGCCTCGCTTAGCTTCACATCACCCCCGGCCAGTGGTGGACGGTACCTTGGAGGGGGACTTAGCACCTATTTTCACATTCAAGTATATTTGCTGTCTTCTACATAAAAATACTTGAAACGGGGAGGGGAGATATAATACAAGCTTTGGACTGGAGCGATAGCACAGCGGGTAGGGTGTTTGCCTTGCACACAGCCACCCCGGGTTCAATTCTTCCGTCCCTGGGGCTGGAGTGATAGCTCAGAGGGTAGGGCGTTTGCCTTGCACGCGGCCGACCCGGGTTCAATTCCCAGCATCCCATATGGTCTGCTGAGCTCAGCCAGGGGTAATTCCTGAGTGTAGAGCCAGGAGTGACCCCTGTGCATCGCCGGGTGTGACCCAAAAGCAAAAAAAAAAAAAAACAACAACAATTCTTCCGTCCCTCCGGGAGAACCCTGCAAGCTACAGAGAGTATCCCGCCCACAGGGCAGAGCCTGGCAAGCTCCCCGTGGCGTATTCGATATGCCAAAAACAGTAACAACCAGTCTCACAATGGAGACGTTACTGGTGCCCGCTCGAGCAATCGATGAGCAACGGGAGGACAGTGCTACAGTGCAGTGCTACAGCACACAAAAATATTGGTTTAAAATATCACCACAGTCGTCAACGTACGTCCACTAGCATATATTAAGCTGTTTCTCTTTACTCCCCCTCCCCATTTTCTCTTCTCAAGCATCCACCCCCGTCTTTTACAAACATAATAGTGCCTAAGGAAAAGACACAACAGAGAGGTAAATGGAGCACTTTAAACGAGGGCTGGGGTAAAATGCCGTTCTGTGGGCACACTTTCTGGGCGCCAACCTCAGCCTCTCCGTGTGATACAGGCTGCCTTACTCTCCCCAGCCCCGTTTCTCATCTTCCTGTGTAGTCAGTTACTTTTCCCCCATCACAAATCTCTGCCTGTTTACTAGCACTCCTGCTATTAGTATCAGCTGACATTTGTTTTACTTAACATATGTAGTTTCAGAAAAATTAGAGAACCGCTATTACTGTGTTAAAAAAAAAGAAAAAAAATTCCAGTGTCCATTTAGCTGACAGGGCACCAGCGGCTATTTAAACTGGGCTTAGCTAATGGACTTTTAATGTCAGTGGGGTTACATGCAGTTACTGGCTATTAGCAGAAATGGCTGCTTTCTATAAAAAATCACTTTTTCTCAAGTGTGTTGTTTGAACATTCCTTTCTGTAATTTAGTGACTGTCACTGGATGTAAAACAAACCCAAGGACTCTGGAATCCAGTGTTATCTTTAAGACCCTCTTTTTAACCTTTCAATTCAGCCTCACAGCCAGCCTACCTCATTAGCATTTAGACCTGTAATTACAAAACTTCATAAGGCATTTTCATTTTCCTTGCTATTTCTGGCACAGTAGTGTATATTTGAATATGAAAACCCTATATCCAGCACCCATGAATGGATGATATGTACTACAGGCATACAAATAAATTTTAGAACATACAAAACAGTTTTATTTCCATTTATGAGGTCCAGGGTTTTACCCTTAGTGCCCTCTGATGTTTCCTGACTTTTCCTGCATCTTTTAAAATCAGAAATGTAAGGAGCATATGGCAATGGTTAATATAAATTTATATAGTCACACATCATAAAGCTCTTTGACATTAACTTACATTTACTACAATATCAAATGTAAGCAGGGAAGCTGCCATCCTTCTATCCTGAATATAACTCCTCATAGCCTTTCATTAACAACCGCCTTCTCCACATTGTGATCAGTTTGTTATCTTAATTCCAACAAGGCTTTCAGGAAGAAAGTAAAACCACACACATATAGCATCTTAGGGATTCTAAGAAAATGTCATTATTCTGACAAAATTAAACTTTCTATTCAAAAGCTGAAATTCGTCATCATTGAATGTTGGGAAGAAGATCACAGCCGATCAATTCACAGAAAAGGTCACCAAGAGCCGGCTGACGCACAGGGAGACACCCGCTCTCGTGCAGAGACCATGTGGCTCCGACCCACGATTCCCGGCGTGAACACACGGGTCTGGCCAGCAGGGCTGCAGGGCGGCTCAGGCAAACAGCCCCTTTCCCTGCTGGAAAGAAGCCGTGAAAGGCGAGACCCCCATTTCTGAAAGACAGAAGAAAACCTGTTCTTATCACAGCAGCTTCAAATAACTTTATCAAATTAGCTACATGGAACAAGGCATCTCAATGGCGCATATGTAGAAAGACAGGAAGCCTGAGGGAAAAAGACACATTCTGCAAAAAAAAAAAAGCAAAATATAATTTTCAGTCAGAAAACGGTGATTAACTTTGATTTTTATGTTTGTGATCTCTCCTATGAGCAAAACCTCTTCGTCTTGCCTTCTTGTTGCCCTATTTTTGAGGGTACTGAGGGGCCTGAAAGCAAACTCTCTCAAAGCAAACTGACACACACACAAACATCCGCCTTCCGAGCAGGCACAGATAGGGCCATTCACAGGGTAGTGCTGAGCTCTTTGTTTCTCTACCTCTTCAACATAGGAAGAGCCGGCCTGAAATTAACCTCTTAGAAAATAATTTCATAATCATTTAATCTAATAAAAATGGCATGTGCTATCCTTCATGTGATCATCATTTCTAATAAATTGAATAAAATGATCACTCCATCACTATTGGGAAAACACCACCTACTGTCAAACTTTTTATAGTCATCCTATTTTTTCCACCATGTTATGGTGCATAAATCATAATCTTTACTAAGGTCTCCACATTTTACATATATATTTTGCATATAAACAACATATATATGTAATCGATAAATGAGATAGATGGATAAGGACTTTTTAACATACTATAATTATGTTAAAGATGAAATGACATTTAAGTAAACTCTTTCATGGAAAATTATCCCTAAGGAACTGCTATGTGAGTCTTCAAATGCAAAATGTTAGTTAATTTCTAAAGTAAATGTGAGATTTAAGATACAATGTGGAATTGTCATAAATGATAAATCTTGTATAGCAGTTCATGAAATGGCAATACATTTTATAATAAAGACCCTTGAAAGATGAATGCATATCCCACCAGTGGAATATAATATTATATACCACAGTAAGTTGTTCAGCTATACTCTGAGATAGTACGTACTAGCAGACCACTTATTTAAGTCTAGGTTGCACAAACAAACACAACTTGCTCAAATAAGTTCAAGTGAATCCTAAACTTCTTTAAAATATATGCCTTTCCAGTATTCCACCAATTATTTGGTTAGGTGAATTGCAGTAGATGCAGATGAAGGCTCCGTGTCTGGAGAGACTCCACTGAGAAGGCCTATTGCACTGATATCTCAGTGGGATGCGTGTTAAATAAATCACGCAGACATGGCTGCTTCTCCTCAGCTTCTGAGAACAGTTTCTGAAACAGACTTCTGTTCCCTAGCAAGCTCATGCCCTATCGATGACTGGTGGGGAAACCGGGAGAGAAACAGCCTAGGATTATTTTAGTGCTTGAATTTGATCCCTACTACCGCTGAAAGTTTAGACTTTTTCTGCATCTTACAGAGATCCATAAGGAAGGAGAGTTGCCCAAGAAAATGACAGGCAACATAATTACTGCTTTTATTTAGGAAGACTTCAAGATTGTTGCTTGCTAAACCACGCACTTCCTATGAGGGTCTATATTGTGTTTGTTTGGAAAACTTCTCATTCAATGAAAGACAAAACATATAATTTCCCCATTATTAAAAGCCAGATTCAAATGCCATCATATTTTACATCAGTACAAGTTCAAATTTAAATTACTGTTATTTGCAAGTGCTTCCCCTTTGTAAAATTTTGTTCTAATAGTGTGTTCATTTGTTTGGCTCATATTAAAGATAACAGGTCTCGGAAATCATGTATTACAATACAACATTTTTAGTTTCTGTAAAACGAAGGTCCTGGAGGCTGGGGAGCTGGCACAGGGAGGAACAGGAGCGTGCTTTGCACACGGAAAACCCAAGTTCAGTCCCAGGTACCCCACATGCCCATGTAACCCAAACAGTGCTGGCAGTGAACCCTGAGCACTGTCAGGAGTGAGCCCTGAGTACTGCCAGGTGTGGCCCTCAAACAAACACGCAAAACGCTAGGTCATGCCGTTTGTTAAAGATTACCTTTAGATCTAGTTTTAGACAGAATTTTTCAGGTTTTTGAAACTTGAGAGAGGGGACAGAGGGATAGCACTGCTGTTTAGACACTGGCTTTGCACATGGTCAACCCTGGTTCAAGACTGAGCACCCCATTTGGTTCCCTGCGACTGGTCAGGATCGATCCCTGAGCACAGAGGCAAGAGTAACCCTGAATTCCCAAACCAAAACAAAATTCCAAAGAGATATTAGAATGATCTAGAAGACTATATAGTGGATAGGGCACCTACCTTACATGAGGCAAACCCAGGTTCGGTCAGCAGCATCCCACAGGGTTCCCTAAGTACCACCAGGGGTGGCTCCTGAGTGCTGAGTCAGGAGTAAACTCTGAGCACTGCCAGGTGTGGCCCCCAAAGCAAATATACATATATGCATACACATATGCAACAAGTATGCATGTTTATATTTGAATACATGGCAAGGACGGCCCCAAATTACTCCCCTCAACTTTGATCTCCTACATAAACATGATCCCCTAGACCTGTAAGTAGGAAATGTAACCACAAATGTAGCCATCTGTCTGAGAAAATGTACATTATGAATTTTAGATTATTGCTTTTCTATACAAATGGTATAATATATAGCTAGACCACTCCTTTATGGTTTGTTTGTTTGTTTGTTTGTTTGTTTACAAATTAGTATTCTTGAATTTGGAAAGAAACAGCATCGACTCAGAGATGTCTCTATGCCTGGGTTCATTTTAATGTGCAAGGGCTAATTTTCCTTTATTGGAAGGGAACGCTCATTTGTGATAATTTTCTTCTAAACAAGGGGAGGAAAAAGGATACTATAAATGATAGTTGGATTCAGGCCATCTAAGATGAAATACGTGGATGCGGCACCATGCTGGAGATAGGAAACTGAAAAACGCTAAAACTCAGTACATAAGCCCTAAGTGCTAAGAGGGTTCTGTTGGTTAACATTCTTGGTTAGAAAAAAAATCACGCATGCTTATCTACATGAGGCCTTTTCTAGCTCTCATAATTGCTGAGAAACACAACTAGCCACAAGACCCTCATGACAATGATTAATGAAGGCTGAGCACTCTACCTCCACACAGCTTTCAAATAAACACGGCTGGAAATTCTGAAGTTAAATTTAATCAGTCGATACAATCTGTTCCACGAGTATTTTGAGACATCACATTAAAAGTAGGAACTCGAACAGGTGAATCAATATGATCAATATGATCAATTCATACCTGGTTAGCCTCACTCCCACACTTCACCACACTTCTGCGAGGTAAAGTTGACTATTTAATCTTCAAAACTACTCTACCATGGGCCAGAGAGCTGGAATAGGGGTTAAGTGTGTGTCCCGCGTGCCGTTGACTCTGGTTCAATCTCAGGGACTCACATGATCCCAGGCACCATGAGGACTGATCCCTGAGCACAGAGCCAGGATAAGCCCTGAGCATCACCTGGCCTAAGTCAGCACCTCTCCAACCCCAAAGTCATTACTAAGGAACTGGTGTGTGTCTCTGAAGTTAGACATCATTATTGCTCTCCAAAGCACTGTTGAATGGTGTTCACCACTACCCAAAACACAGGGACAGAGAGAAATACAGAGGGGCGGTGACTGCCTTGTACCCCCATGGAGTCCTCCTCACCCCACCAGAACTGATCTCTGAATACAGAGCCTGGACTAAGCCCTGAGCACCACTGGGTGTGGCCCCCAAACAAAAAAAAGACACAGTGACATACGGAAAAGTGATTCCCACTTATAGGTCAAATTATTGTCATAGTAGTAACACTATAAGCTCTACATAGAAGGATAGATATTTTTAAGCACCTATAATACTTTGTTATATAATGATATTATATAATAGTAAGGAAGAATTTGGGAATGCAGACAGGTTCTAAAAGAGAAACCACATTACAACTTCAACCCAAAACTTTAATTTTGATTCTGAAATTATAGGAGTATTTTCTAACATTCAGTTTTTATAGCTGCATTTGTTTGCAACATAATATATAGTAGATATTTCTAAAAAATGTAAATTATTCTGAGAATAAATAGAGTTTTATAAAAGTTCATTATTCTGATCTTTTTAGATCATAAAATTACTTTAATGGTTTCTTTGAAAACATCAATAAATTGGAGGCTGGAGAGAGAGTACAGAAAGCAAGGCTCTTGCCTTGAAAGCAGGTGCCCCTGGTTTGATCCCAATCACCAAATATGGTCCTAAAGACCCACCAGGAGTTATCCCTGAGCACAGAGCTAGGAGTAAACCCTGAACATTTGGGGTGTGCCCCCCCACAAAACAAAACCCAAAAATAATTCAGAGATGGCTCATATTTAAAATGGAGAAAGTGCAAGCTACTCAACTATTGTATTCCTTGTTTAATAGCAAAATTAAATGAAGCAGTTGTATTAAACAATAGCATTTTAATATGATTCAGGCAAACATACTCTACTTCAAAAATTTCAAATGAAATATCACTGAATATTTAGTGTAATTATCTAGTGTAAAATATCTAGTGTAAACATCCATAAACTAAGTGATATGATTTCAGTCATATAATTTTCACAAATACATAGTAAACAAGTAGCCCAGAAGTAGTTTTTAAAAATAAAAGATGCCCAACTTTTAAAAAGTTAGATTTATTGATTGAGTGATTGATTTTTGTCTAACGGGGCTGACTCTTGGCTCTGTGCTCAGGGCCTTAACAGAGGTTGGCCACATAGGAGGCATATTTCTTAACCTCTATAATATCTCCGCAGCCACTTAGAATTTCCATGTTTCAAAAGCTGATAAAAATTTAAAACCAGACAGTAAAAAAATTAAAATCAGAATGAAAATACTCTAGGAAAAATATGTATTAAGCCTCTATGACACAAGAAGTCCACACATTGTTAGTTTTATTATAAAACCTTGTCAGAAAAAAAAAAGCCGGAGTCTCACCAAACAGGAAAGCAGGACAATAATCATTACTCAGAGAGGGAAATGGAAACACTCACTGTTCCCAAAGTAAGTGATGCCACTCCCTAGGGATGCTGCGATACCGGGGAGAGAGTGTGGTATTAGCCTAGGGTGCAACTAAAGGACACTTTTCCTTCTTTCAGTGACTTAAGATACATTTCCCTGGGGAAATACTAAATGATTTTTTTTCTGATAATGGGGCATTAGGCCAAATAAGTTTCAGAGCCTCTGGCTTAATTATCCACACTTTTCTAAATCGTGAGTCTAAAACTTCCTATTGCAAATATGACTTAGACCTATGAGAGACTTTGTCAATTTGCTTGTCTTCAAGTGCGTGTAGTTTTCTTCGTTTTATTTCAATACACGTTCAATTATAACCTTTCTCCACGTGTGTCCTTTTCATTTTTAGGAAGATCCACGCTTATTTGCAATAAAATCTGATCTTTTCTGTAAGTACTTTTTCAAAACCAGAAATTGACATTTTCCCCCGTAGAGGTATTCACAACTTTGTGAGTTTACTTCCCATACTCATGGCGGAGACAGAGTCAGGAATAGAGTTGCGGTCCAGGACACAAGAGCCACGGCTTCCTACGGCCCCGGCTCCTTCCCGAGCAGAAAGGCAGGCGGGCGGGTGAGGAGGAGCCCTGCCAGGTGTGTGACGCGTCAGGCCCTGCCCGGGCACTGCCCAAGTGGGCATTGTGGAGATGCAACACCTGCAAGACCAGGTCCCAGAGTGTTTGCGTTTAATTCCTTTAATCCTGGGTTCTTTGTCAGGGCTTTGCAAAGCTGGGAGCCAAGGGTCTACCTTAAATATGACCAATGACAGTCTGTATACCACAGCGCCCATGGGACCCAACATTTTAAAAAGTAAAACATTTAAGATAAAATAGGCATTTTACACGTATTCATGCTTCCATACTAATAGGACTTATGGAGTATATTATCTTCCATTTCTATCTGAAAATACCAGAGACACAGAGAAACCAAGTCACGTAACCCCGGTCAGCCAGAGAGGTAACTGACTGGCTAGACACAAATCAGGGGTTGCACTAGGTGAAGAGCAGTTCACACCGTTCCTCCCCAAAGCAAGGGGGCAGGTGGGGTGGTGGGTGAGGCACTGGGAGCCTGGGGAGGGACGGCACAGCGGAGCGGGGGCTGGGTCAGAGCATCTAGTGTCTGAAACAACTGCATTGGTTAATCGTGGTATCATGATTTTTTTTTAAAAGTAAGGCATTTCCTGTAAGGCTGTAGGACCTTCTGAGATCAGCTTGGAAGCCTCCAGAAAAAAAAAAAAGAAAGAAAGAAAAAGAAAAGGTATTCACTGACCAGCAAACTGTCAAGCTTTAAATGACCCTGTGTGGTATTTCAGAGCCATCAAGAAACCCTCCACCACTCACCCCCACAAGGCTTAGCATCTTTGCCATTTGAATGTTGAAAGTACGTGAAAGTCAATGATATCTATAAAATTAAAAGTCTATTTTCTTGAGGACCTACTATGGTTCCCTTCACTTTGTGTCCCTAACAAACAGGAAAAATCCAGGACAGAATACGTGCACACTAACTGCTGGTAAAGAAGCTGACTTCGAATGCCATATGCTATTCAACAGTCTAGTACATGTCTAATTTGTGTGGAAATGCGAACAGATTTGTCAGTGACTGCTGCAAATTCCAGTCAAACTAAGAGGGAAAAAAGTATAAGCCAAAACTTGCAGAATAACTGGGCTGGCTCCCCACCCCCACACCTTGCTGGCTGTCTTTGTGATGTGGTGGCTGCCTTTAACTCCAAAGCTTCCTCCTCAAGCGACTCCCTCTGCTGCCCCAGGAAAGCCCTGGCCTAGATCAGGAACTGCTCAAAGCGGTTGGGGCCTGATGGAGTACACAGCGGAGAAGGAGAGTCAAGCGGAGAAATGGAAGTCTCCAGGATCCTGCCAGCTGCCCAGTGGAAATCTGCCTCCTCCATGTCCTCAGGGGGTTACTTTAAAAAGATCAGTATGAATTCTGCTGCGGACAACCAGTTCCCAGGGCACAAAAGGAGATGCCTGGGACCTTTTCCTTTGAACCCTGAATTTCCAGTATGCAAGACCCAGGCGGCCAGGAGCCAATCAATGCTCACAACCTAGTGGTTTTGCATTCATTGAGTTTGTAAAGTTTCTTCCTTGATGCCTTTATAAGCCACCCTAAATGAGACAGCAATACTTTATCTTTCTAAACAAAGGTAAACTAGCTTAATTATTGCAAAATCTGAATTCACTAATTAAACTCAGTCCCTAAAACGGAAAAACTACAGCAATGAAATTCAGCGATTTTTCTTGCCAATTTTTTATAATAATAAACTAAGTGTACAAATTCATGGAGGTGTGCATTTTTCTTCTAAAAGTAATATTCTAAATTAACTAGTTATAAAGGAACTTACCCCACTATGATCAGTGCCTTTAGTAACTTTCTGTTCTGCACCTGGTGTTAGCACTCATAAGACTGTGAGCGATAGATAAGTAGAAAATTAATGCTCTGTAGTCCAGGAACAAACCAGTTGCAAAACAGGAGGACATTCATTCTGAGGGACTGATCCAAAGTGTAAGCCTACACGTAGGGTGTGCACTCTCTCCCTTTTCCTAAAATCATGCATTCTTAGTCAGATATGCCACAGATTTCCTGGAGTCAGGAGCCAGTAACCCTTACACAACCAAGGCAGAGTCCGGAAGGAGAAAGCTGACACCTGAGCTCTGAAGCCTCCTAAGGGCCTGAGTAAAATGACTGCTGTCTTTCTTCGAACCACAGTGACAAAAGGAATTGCACTCACAAGGAATGCCGTTTCTAGCATTTTTTAAATTTAAACATTTGTCATTTTCTCGACTATTTCAAAAGCAGCGCATTTCTAACCTATTTTTTTCTTACACCTCTCTATGATCACAGTAGAAACTTCATCCACATTATAAACTTCTTACATTCACGTTCTTATCATATGTGCACATGGAATTTCATGCTTAAAAACAGCTTGCACCCATCTTTAAGTCTTGAACACAAGGAAAGTTCAAAGGAGCAAAAGATATTATGTTTTCCTCCTTACTATTCTAGTGCAGAGAAGTGGAGAAAGGAAATTAAAGGGCCAAAACAACCAGGTTCTGAGTGTCCAGCCATTCGGCAAGGAAAGTCTCTGAATAGCAGGAGCACTGAAAGCAAGAGCCCCAACCTCAACAACCAGATTGAAAACTGCCTTTGGAGAGGTAGGTGCAGGGCGGGTGGCGGGAGGGGGCCTGGTGGTGGCTGTGGAGAGCAAGATAGAGGGAGGGAGTCCAAAAACTCAACTACCTGTGACTTTGTAAATCAAGTGCCTGGATTGAAAAAAGAAGAAAAAATCCATTAAAAAAAAAAAAACCTAAAAGCGCACACCCAGCTGAAAACTGCAGATTCCTCCTCAGACCGGAGGAGCAGGCTGGATCCCCAGCCTCTGCCTGCGTCTGCCCCGACGAGGACGGAGCACAAACCGTGACTCCCGCAGCTTCTGTTCCTCTGTGCTTGAGTCTCTCCCCTGTTCCTCCAGCACTGATCCACTTACCGTGTCCTGCCTGAGCATCTTATTGATCCCCTTTCCTAGCCAGCCTTTGCAATTTGGCTGGCATAAACCCTCAGCAGGATCCCTCTTCTCCCGCTCCCCATCTTAAGGGACCTGAACTTGTCTTTCCCCTCCCGTTTCCCGCCAGCTCCTCGCCCCCCGCTGACTCTCGCCCATGGAGGCTCCTTCACTCGCCCCAAGCAGCAAATCCCACCATCCACCAAGCATCAGGTTGCTCACTGAAATTTCCAAACGCCGGAACTCTAAGCGCTCTAGGTTGGCTCCGGAGAACTTCCCGGTCTGGAGACGCGCAGAGGAGCCAGGGAATGGCAAGGGAGAGGCCTTTGTCAGGAGGGTGATGCGCCCGCGGCAGCAGAAGGAAACTGGGCGGACTCGGGGTGGGGAGCGACGGGCAGTACTTAGGAGCAAGCAGGGATCTCCCTCCCCAAGTAACGACCCTGCTTCTCGCAGCCTCGCCCAGCCCGCACACCCTCCTGCGCTCGCGGGCCCCCAGCACCCAAAAGCTCATCACCGCAGCGGCGCGGGGCGGCGACCTGGCTCCCCTCCGCTCTCCGAATCACCCTGGCATGAGCGCAGCAGGGCGCGCAAACCGCAAGAAAAGGCGACCCCCGGCCCCGCAGGCTGCGGTCACCTCGGGGACCCGAAAACAGGGGCGCGGGCTCTGCGCCAGCCCTGGGCCAAGGCTGGCCTCTCCCTCCCGTCCACTCCCCGATGCCGAACGCTCCAAAGGGCCGTTTTCACTTCAAACTTGAGGGACTGGGCGGGGCGCCTCCCTCTCCGGACCCTCACTGGACCTTCTCCTTAGGGCTCGGAGCCTTGAGACGACCCCGCGAGGCCCGGGGCCTCAAAGCCTGGACAGGAGGGTCCCAGCAGTGGCCGGCGGGCGCCCGTGAAGAGCTCCGGGCTCGGGTCACGGGCCAGAGCAGTTGTTCAAAGTTTCGGTCTGGCCAGCAGAGGGGAGAGGGTGGTGTGCCGGCGCGCGCAGCCCAGGGGCCCGACCAGGCTGGGGCTGGAGGGTCCCAGCGCGGGCCCGGGGTCCTGCCTAGAGACCAGCAGCAGCAGGAGCCCCGGAGCTGGCCGCACCCCCGCGTCCGCGCGCTTCTCTCCGCAGCCTAAGACCCGCGCGGCCCCGGCGCGCATCCCTGTATCCCCACATCCCCGCGACCTGCATCCCCGCTTCCTGGCATCCGCATCCCCAAATCCCCGCATCTCAGCATCCCCGCGCCTCAGCATCCCTGCACCCCTGAATCCCCTCATCCTGGCATCCCCGCATCCCCGCGCGCCTGCATGCCCGCATTCCGGCATCCCTGCAGCCCCGCACCAGGCAGCCCCGCAACCCCGCAGCCCTGCAGCCGGAGCCGGCGCGGGGCTGGTGGGCTCCGGGATCGACTTTCCCTCCGCCTCGGTGCGTGCCCGACCGGCAGCCGAGCGCGTGCGGAAAGTGCCAGCTGCGGAGACGCGTGAGCGCGGCGCGGGGCGGACGCCGGGACCGGCGGGCCGGGACGCGGGGGCGAGGTGGGCAGCGGTCGGGCGGGCACTCACCTGGCGCGGCGGCTCCGAGCAGGGCCAGCGCGGGCAGCAGCAGCAGCGGCAGCGCGGGGCTGCGTCCCGGCGGGCGGCGGGGGGCCCGCGCCCCCTTCCCCATCGCGGCCGCTCGCCGGGCGTCGGGCAGCAGCAGGGCGGCGGGAACCCGCCCGCCCGCGCGCTTCTGGGCTCGGCCGCGGCGGCTCCGGGCGGCTCTGCCCCCTCCCGGGGACTCGGCGAAGGCGCGGCCGCTCCGCCGCGCGCCCGGCCCGACTGCGCCCGGCGCTCCCCGCCCGGCCCCGCGCGCGGCTCGGGGCGGGGCGGGCCGGGGCGGGGCGGAGGTGCGGGAGGCGGGCGCGGGGCGGAGGAGCGGGAGAGTGCGGGAGGGAGGGCGCGCGGGGAGGGGTTAGCAGGGAGGGTGCGGGGGGAGGGCGCGCAGGGGGGCGCGCGGGGAGGAGCTAGAGCAAAGGGGTGAGGAGGGAGGGCGCGCAGGGGGGCGCGCAAGGAAGGGTGAGGGGGGAGGATGTGCAAGGAGGGGTTATAGGAGAAGAGCGCGGGGGGGGCGTGCAAGGAGGAGTTAGAGCATAGGGGTGCTCAGGGAGGAGTGCATAGGGAGGGGTGCACAGGGAGGGTGAGCAGGGAGGGGTGCGCAAGGAGGGGTGGGGGAGGGTGTGGAGGGTCACAGGGCGGGGTGCACAGGGAGGGGTGTGGAAGGAGGGATTAATAGGGAGGAGTGCGGAGGGAGGGGCGCAGAGCGGTGTCAGAGAGGAAGGGGTGCGCAGGGAGGGCCGCAGGGAAGGGTGTTCAGGGAGGGTCAGAGTGCGAAGGGTGAGGGGTATGGTTAGGGGAGGGTGTGGAGGGAAGGTGCGGAGGGAGGGTGCTTGGGAAAGGTTGCAGGGGGGACGGTTAGGGGGAGGGGTGCCGAGGAAGGGCGAGGAGGGAGGGGTGCCGAGGGAGGGTCGGGCGCCGCCCCCGGGCCCCGGTTCTCACGCCAGCCGCCGCGTGCCGGGAGAGGCGCGCCCCTGGGAGCCGCGGGCGCCGTGGGGAGCCGCGCGGCGGGCGCGCAGCGGAGGCGGCGGGGCGGGCGGTGGGCGCGCGCCTGGCCCCTGCCCCGGCCGTCTCGGCGGGGTGCCCGCGCGGCGCTCCCGGGGGGCTCAGCGCCAGCAGGGCGGCTGCCCGCTCGGGTCGGCGCCAGGCACCGCGCTCCGCCCGCTCTGGCCGCCCGAGCTGGGTTCGGGAGCCGGCCGCGAACTCCGGGAGGATGCGCGCTGGACCAGATCCCGCCTGGCCCGGGCAGGGCGCGGTGCCGGCCGAGAGCTGTCCCAGAAACCCCGTCCGCCCGCGTTGGCGGGTGCCCAGCGGTGGAGGAAACTAGGGCACGCCGGCCCGGTCCCCAGCCTGGCGTGGGGGGTCCCGGCGGCCCCGTAAAGCCTCTTAGAGGGGGCGAAGACAGCGCCCCGCCGAGGGCGGCCAGGGCGGGTCCCCGGAGAGGACTGCGGAGTGTAAGGATGTGGGGGTGCTGCGAGCTAACCCGGGAAGGACGAGGCCAGTTCCCGCAAGGACGTTCCCAAGCGCCCTGGGTCTGGGACGTTAGGAACTCGGCCCCTCAGGGCCGGTGTGTGGACACACGCAGCCAGGTGCTTGAGGTGTGGTCCGGGGACATCTGCCCTGTTTTCCCGGACTGTCAGGGAACAGTCTCTGCGCGCCAGGAAACTCATCTGGCGCGTCTGAGGAGGTAGTGGTGGCAGGGACGTTGGCATCTGTGGCCATTTCTTATCTCAGGTAGGCCCCGCCTGCCTGAGTGAAATCTCTTTCTGCCCCAAACTAAGATCCCCTGGCACGTGGCTAAGTAGGTAGGTTCTGGGCCTGAGCGGGCACCGCGGGTAGGCGCTGACCTTGCAGGCGGCTGGTTCGGGTTCCAGCCCCTGCATCACCTAAGACAGAGATCTTATCCCATCTCAGGCGACAGCCCAGTCAGCCACCAGTGTCCCTGAGCACCATCGGGTGTACCTACCACCACTTCCCCCACCGAAAAAGTAAATAAACGCTGAAACAAAACAAACAAAAAAAGAGTTTCAGGTTCTGGCACTAGTTGTCTGACGTTTTATATTCTTAACGTTTTATATTGGTAGCTGACGAGTGTCGTATTCATTCTGAGCAGGGTAGGGTAGGTCAGCACATGACTCAGCGGGGTTTGTGAGACTAACTAAGGCGTACATGTGTGGAATGCCTGCCACAGAAGCCTGTGCTGCCCTCCTTTGTGATGGTGAAAGGTTGCCATCAGCCCCACGCGCTCTGGAGGCTGCCACAAGGAGGACAGTGCTCAGATCTCTGCTCCCCAGGGCAGCAATCTGGACGCAAGGTCCTACTGAACTCTGCCAGGTAGCTACGTGGGGACCTGCAATTTCCATTTAATTTTTATCTTAAAGGCCAGTAGGCTAGTGTTCACCGTGGTGGTGGATAGAAGCTGTTATTTCTTTGCCTGTGCCTTCCAACAAGATTTAACTTTTTCAGAAGTCCCAGTGCCCTGAGCTTCATCCTCCTTGAATGGACCTATTTTAAGACAAGGGTTTGGCCTCATTCATAATTTTACCTTCAGTTCCTAATACAGAGCCTCAGCGCCCAGTTAGTATCCAAGCTGTATTAGTTCATTGATTTCCAGAAAGGCTCGGTGGGGAGGACCCTCAATGTCCAGCTAGTGAAATAGAATCCGATTGAAACATGATACTGTTTGGAGCAATGATGTTGACTGAGTGAAGTACGTTCTTCAAAAGAGAAAAGTAAAGGACAACAAAGGGGCAAGTATTCCAGTACTGACATCGAGCCTAAAGAAGGCAGGAGAGTGATGTGTACAGATGAGGTGGACAGGAAAGGGAACATGAAGACAAATTAACAAGGACAGGGAGAGTCCCAGCAAACACCTCAGCCGCATCAAGCAGGCAATCTCCCCACAATCTGAGCTTGCAGCGGACTTGTGGTGTGTATTGCTGCATCAACATCCTGCTGGGTTCCGCCCCCCCCCCCCAACACACACCTCATGAAAGCAGTATCCCTGTGTTTTATAGGCTTCTGAGCACAGGATTGCTGACTTTGACTCACCTCACTCAGATTTGGACATTTGTCACAAATTAGATGGCCTTTTGAACCAACTGACCAAAAGTAGAATTTGTCCTGTCACCAAGTTGCGTTGACCTATTCTGACTTCGTTTGAAGCATTTTATACAAACCTGTGCATCTGTATGCCTATGTACGTGCAGTGACCTCAGGGGGCCTGGGCACGTGTAGACACCAATGTTTATTCTCACACAGAATATGAGCTTCTAAAAAAGGAAGTTTCCCCTAGTACCTCACTGTCCTCTCTACAATGAACCCAAAGAACTGCCTTGAGCATAGCATGCTGTCAGTGATGATTTATTTAATACTGACTGAATGGAAGAATGGTGATTAGTGGTTTGGGTGTTTTTCTGTTTGTTTGTTTGTTTGCCTTTGTTTTCTGCTTGTCTGGGGTTCCCTGGGCTTAAAATGAGGGCCTCACTCATGACCGAAAGCCCCATCCCCAAGAGCCAATAGAATTTTAACCAAGCTAAGTCCATGACTAAAATTTTGCTTTACTTTCCCAAGATGAATATCCAAAATATGAGAATACTTTCCTTGCTCTTAAGAATAACTTTGGGCAAAACATCACCAAAAATTAATTTAAATGTGATTTTATAGGGTTAGAATACTGTGTGTATTCAAGGAACAGGCACAAAATTTATTTCATTTTGAAAAATAAAAAGCTTCATTTAAATCCATGTGCAAGAGCTTCCTTTTTCTTGGCTGAAGTGATTGGAGAATTAATGCTGAGATAATAAATCCCTGTGACAGGTGCTAATGGGAATTAAACATGCAAATCCCCAGCATGTCCCTCCAGGAACCTGTACTATAAAAAGTACACTATTTAGCATCGAGGCTGCTTAGTTACAGTGTTATTTACTCTAACATGAAAAAAATAAATTTAAGAAAACAACCAATGCATATTACTTGTAGATATTTTTATTGCTAATGTATTATGCCTCACTCTTTGTATTTTATATGCTTTTTAAAGGATCGTCATACCAGGGGTATGATTGCCTGACAATAAAGAAGAAGCAAGTTTTTATGCAATATAAATGGGATGTCAGTGACGAAACACCTTTCTAACCAGCAGCTAAGGGTTTGTAGATCTCAGGGACAATTACTGGTAAATTCCGAGAAGCCAGATGGTCCGGATCTGATTGTTTCAGCCCCCCATTCTCTGCCCCAGCTTACAGAAGGGAATTTCCCTTGCCGTAAATCTATACGCTCTGAGGATTTATGCTTTACATTAACTGTATTATACATGATACAAGTGATACAAACTCAAAACAGCTTAAGGAGAGAAAGTGAGAGAATTAGAGATAAATCATTCATAGAACTAAAAATCCATGGAGAAAATATCCACATTAATAAAGATTGACATTGTTTTCATCATGGACTGTGTATCAGTCACTGTTCTGAGCATATTACATGTGTTATCTCATTTAGTCCTCAAAATGAGGATTAAAATTGCTCTCATTTCTCTTAACAGAGAGGTTAAGTAACTTTGTTGAAGTCATGCACTCACCACTAGCATTTACTAGCATGAGTCTGATATGGAGGTGAATGTTCTAGATCCGAGGACACAAGAACTACTCTTCACTGGACTTGTTCTCTTCCTCTGGGCCCCTCCCTCTGGCATCATTTGCACATGGAAATATACACGCTGGGTTCCAGCCACTCTGCACTTCCCTGTCTATCAGCACTGGCAGTACAAAGCACTCTCATTTCTAAAGGGGGAAAAAATCTGCAGGATTATATTCCTTTCTGCCATGGGGCACATTCCCGTGCCTACCACCATGGCCAGATTCTTGAAATACATGACATTTGAATAAATTGCAAGGCCTGAACCATGTGCTTTTTCCCTGGCAACTGGAAATATGAATTGAGAGTAAGGAAAAGGGAGTCTTCAAAAGAAAAGTGCAGCATACCAAGAAGGAAGATTAAAGCAAAAGAGAAATGTCAGGAGACTTGATGTAAGCAGACAAAATGATAGATAGTGCGGGGACAGAATTTGTTCTTTTCCAGGGTGGAGTTTTAGGCTGCATCACTGTAGAGAATGAAGAGCATTGGTCAAGAAATGACGGAAAAGCAATTCCAGGAGATTGTATTTTTCCATTTATTGACTAGAACAAGTGATATTCAGATTCGTTTAATCAATGCAATTCAATTGAGTTCAACTCAATTAAGAAAAGTTTTACCAGTCTGTATTATATTGCAGAACAGCTCAAGTATTCTTAAGATTATCTGGGGACAATGGAAATAGAATAGGCATAAGGTGTTTGCTCAGCACTCAGTTGCCCTGAAGGGATCTCCAGCACCCATGTGACCCACCAAGCAGTGGCACTAGTGATCCCTGAATACAGTCAGGAAAATCCCTGATTACAGTTGAGGGTAGACCCCAACCCCAATACTTTTGAATGAGGATTCTTGTGCACCAAGGACTTCTGGTTTAAAGGATGAATAAACAAAACAATTGCACATTAAGAAAAAAATTATGAAACATCAGGTTATAAGGAAAACATTTGGAAGATAAGTCTGAGAAGAAAATCATTCAGAAGAGCATAGTACTTCTCTATTAGAAATGCTGTTTCACAAAAATATGTACTTCACTAAGAATAAACTCACGAGTTAGCAGTTTAAGGCTTCTGTGGAGATAGTGGCTCAGTTTCCTCTTGGTTTGACCAGCTCCTGGTTTGACCCTCCTCTGGGCAATATGTGTTATCATATTCTCAGGACAAGGGGGAAACAGTACATAGCTTGTAGGTAGTTTCTGTGCTTTCCAAACAAAGCTTCTTGAAGTTGTCAGACCTAGTTCACTTCCTTCATGCCCTGTCCATGAAACTTTTTGACCAGTCACATGAGGTGGGTTGGGGAAAGTGTTGGGGTAATAGCTGGTTCATGCATGTTGAACATAATTTCACTAAACAGCAAGAACAAAATAAAGCCCCAAAGAGAAAGACACATAGTCAGGAAATGGCAGTGTATATGTGGAAAGTGGAAGTTATACAGAAATTATAATTCTATATTTGAATGAAAAGAGGAGCATATCTTTTGTCACATTGAGAAATAAAAGGATAGAATAGATTCTACATTTTGTCTACTAGAACTTTCTTTAGAGCTTCTGAAAAGTGTAAGGTACTTAAATAATAGTATTTCTTAGAAATATTTACTTAGAAATAAGTAAAGAAAAACAAAAAATGTGGGCTGGAGAGATAGTCCAGTGGGTAGGGCACTTGCCTTGATGCAGCTAATCCCAGTTTTATCTCTGGCTCCATGTATGATCCCCTGATCCACATCAGCAGGGATCCCAGAGTGCAGAACCAGGAGTAAACCCTGAGCATTGCCGGCTGTGCCCCCAAACAAAATCAAAGAAACATTATACTAAGGAACTGTAACGTGACAGTCAGGGTGGAGAAAGAAAGGGGGAAGTAAAGATGCAGAATGGAGGGAATATAGGAGAGAAGGGAATAAACAAGAAAAAATTTAAACTGGGGCTGCGGGAATAGTAAAACAGGTAGGGGACTTTCCATGCACCTAGCTGACCCAGATTTGATTCAAGGCACTGCTTGTGGTCCTCGGAGCTGCCAGAAGTTCCCTGAGCACTGGGCCAGGACTGATCCCCGAGCAGCCCCGGGTGCTGCTGCAAGAGAGGTTCAGGGAGGTTTCTGTCCCTCTGTTCTGCTGAAATTGCCGCAAGACACACGAAGCAATGGAAGATGCAATAAGAAATGAAAGGGAAAAAGTAGAATGCAGTTTTTAAGGATTGCTAGGACAGACCCTTGTGTCCACCTACTAAGTCTTGGGGTAACAGTTTTTGAGGGGAGTGCACCTGAGTGGTGCTTCGTGGCTACTCTGCTTCAGTGCTCAGGGACGAGCCCGGGGAGTGCTCACAGGGACCATACATGGTGTGGGAATTTGCTAGGGTTGTGGGATGCAAGCCTTAACCCTGGCAATACCTCTCCCACCATCAGTCAGTTTCTGCACAGTAGGATAGGAGAGAGGTGCCTGGTTTGCACGGCGTAGGACATCCTGCTTTCAAATTATGTTCAAGGTAAATCAGATTCGAATCCCCCCGTAGTGCTGATAGAGTAATCAGAAGCCAATACAGTCTCCAGTAATAATAAAAGGTGGCTGCGAGCAGTGCAGTGGAACGGAGACGCAGTGATGGGTCTGAGAAAGAGCAGCTCCTTCAACTGGAAATGATCAATGGGGTCTCTGGCGGGAGTACTTTAGGTTTGGGTAAGTGGAATCTGTGTTTGCCGGGCTGGAAAGGATCATTCCAGGCAGAAGAGACAACTGGGGCAGAAGCTGGGAAGAGTAAGAGTTATTGTAGCAAAAGCTGAGTAACTTCAAATGGAGCCCAGAGAGTGTCATCGTTACGAGAGACGCCAGCAT
Organism: Sorex araneus; assembly: GCF_027595985.1. NCBI lineage: Eukaryota > Metazoa > Chordata > Mammalia > Eulipotyphla > Soricidae > Sorex > Sorex araneus. The sequence goes on from NC_073306.1 coordinate 215,543,306, forward strand.
AGTTTGTTCATTTTATTTTAAAAATTGCAGTTTCCGCCTCCCAAGTGAAGCCCTGAAGCTCAGGAGGAATTCTCTAGCAACTCTGCGAGCAGTTCAGTGCGAGGTACTTGGGATTACCCGGGCCGTCTGGCAGGACTCTGGGGCCTTGAAGGACGCCCCCCGGAGAGGCCTCTGCGTGCGGTCAGTCACAGGAAGCACAGCTTAGCCCCTGAACTGGTTCCCAGCCCCCAGCTTAAAGAGTTACATGAACGTGTCAATGCATAATGTATATATTTGTATGAATACATATTATACAACTGGAGCATATAATATGGAGCGATAGCACAGCAGGTAGGGAGTTTGCCTTGCACACGGCCGACCCGGGTTCGATTGATTCCTCCATCCCTCTCAGAGAGCCGGCAAGCTACCAAGAATATACGTCTGCACGGCAGAGCCTGGCAAGCTACATGAAGCTATTCAATATGCCAAAATCAGTAGCAAGTCTGGTTCGGAGCGATAGCACAGCGGGTAGGGCTTTTGCCTTGCACGCGGCCGACCCGGGTTCAATCCCCGGCATCCCATATGGTCCGCTAAGCACTGCCAGGAGTAATTCCTGAGTGCAAAGCCAGGAGTAACCCCTGAGCATCGCTGGGTGTGACCCAAAAAGCAAAAAAAAAAAATCAGTAGCAAGTCTCACAATGGAGATGTTACTGGTGCCCGCTCGAGCAAATCGATGAACAATGGGACGACAGTGCAACAGTGCTATAGTGCTACATATTATACATTCCTGCAATATGCACAATATTATGTATGAAGTAGGTTTTATTATCCTCCAATTTAAACATGAGTGAGAAACAAAGGCTTACATAGGTTGTGCAACTTGTACAATTAAATTAATATCATATGAAGATCCGAACTCATTAATCTGGGTGATTAAAGAAGAGAAATTAATTTGGAAAGAGAAACATCATGACTGCCTTATAAACATATTAGATATCTAAAACTGAATTTTGGGAATGGACTGATAGCATAACCTTGCCTTGCATGGTGCATAAGGGATTCAAGTAGAGTGAAAAATCAAGGAGTCTCTTCTAATAATTATTATGGAGAACTGTTATAACCTGAGTGAAACAAATAGTAGGCATAAAGCAAATAAAGAAGACATAATATATACCCTGTGTCCAATTGGGATAGTGGTTACTAATTTGAGAACAGAGAAAGAAAAATTGGTGTCATTGAATATTCATGAAATAATTAAGAATAAACTATGTAATCCTGAAAAGCTAGTTGCAACTGTAAACTACCTTTAGCTTAATTGAGGGCATTAAAGAATTTGAAATAAGATTTAAAGGGTGAGAGGGACACATTAATTTCTTAGGGCAACTTGTTTTCACTGGACTTGAAATGGTTAGTCCAAGCAATAGCACAGTGATTCATCAGCTTTTAGTTACGTAGATTACAGTAAGTAACTAACACTATGCTGGTACAGAAAATGCAATCAAGAAGCATTTAAAGACAAATGAATAATTAAATTTGTAAAAAAAAATTACAATACGGAACCTACTGCATTAGTCTGAATTAGAAATTTTTGCTTTCCTTCATTCTTGAATTAATTTATGCTATTATTAGAATATGTTTTGCTTTATTTCTCAGAAAGTACTATCAATTATGGTCTAAATTCAACTAAAATCCCATTAATCATATGTGATTATGTAAAAGAGAATTATATTACTGTGTATGTAATCCCATAAAATAAAAGTAATATTTATCAGTTAACACAAAGTATTTTATTTTGTGCTTACAGTATAAATAAAAATGAAGGAAGAAAATAAGAAATATTATAGCAATTTCTAAGTTTAGTTCTGACAACTCTCAATAATAAAGCCATTCCTACTTCATGTCTAATTTCATTTGGAAGTAGGATTTAAATGTATTCAATATATATATATACACATATATGATGCATATATTTATTTTTTTAATTTCTTTTAAATTGGATCATAATGAGATACACAATTACAAAGTTGTTAATGATTGTATTTTAATCATATATTGCTCCAACACCCATCCCTTCACTAGTGTACATATCCCACCACCAATGTCCCCAGTTTCCCTCCCTCCCCCAGGACCCCAGCCTCTATGACAGGCACCTTTCCTTCTCTTTCTGGTTGATATATATATATATACATATATGAACCCCATCAACTATGGTGCGGAAATTATGGAAAATGGGTATTGAGTGCCTTATGGTACGTCTGGAAAGCGGCAGGAAAGCGGCCTGGAGCATGTGGTGGCTGGGCAGTGGAGGTAGCAGAGGTCGGCTGCTGAGGTATTTACCTGGTGCTGGTAGGGTGGGGCATCTGGGTTTGATCCCTGGGGCACCGGAGTGTGGAGGAGGCCAACAGAGGATCCTGTTTCCGGGTCTTGTTGAGCCTGGAGTCTGAGGATGCAAAGTTCTGCTGTACCTGGTTCTGTTGGGCTTCACTCATACCCGAGGTTCAGCCCGAGTGTCTGGAAAGCAACTGGGTAGTGGAGGTCATGTGTGGAGGTCATGTGGACCATGGGAACACCGGTAAGGGCAATGGAGGCCGCCCTAAAAACCTCCATTCATGTCAGAGAGCCCGGCAAGCTACTGAGAGTGCCTGGCACGCACAGCAGAGCCGGGAAAGCTACCCAGGCCGTATTCAATATGCCAAAAACAGTAACAATGGGCCTCAATCGCCTGATACCGAAAGAGCCCCCAATGCAACAGCATTAAGAAGGTTGATAAGAGACTGATAAAATCTCTGGGATGAACTAGACTGCCAAAATGAAGGAGGACTAAAATGACTGTCTGTACTTTCAACGTATGTACACTGGCATCAGAAGCATCCTTCGAGGACCTGATGGTGCAAGTGCAGAAGATCAAGTACATCATTGGTCTGACTGAAACGAGAAGGCATCGATCACATCACGCCATTTTCGACACTGGACAAGAACTGTTTCTCAGAACATGTGACAATAGAGGCATCAGTGTCCTTGTCAACACGAACTTGGCCATGAGCATTGATTCATTTGAATGTCCAACAACCCGAATTGGATGAATACGCTTGAATAGATGTGGCTCACTGCCGGCAGTTTCTATCTTCGTCGTCTACGCACCAACATCCAACTACGATGGAGAAGAAACTGAGAGGTTCTACATGGAGCTGGAGAAGTTCTCTAAAGAAGACCACACCTTCTACAAGGTCATTGTTGGTGATTTTAATGCCAAGATAGGTCCAAGAAGGTCGCCCGAAGAACTCCACATTGGGTCTCATTGCCTAGAATGGAATGATCAGGGTGAGAGACTGAATTCATGTCGACCAAGACCATCCATGGTAACTCACAGTTCCAGAAGGCCATATCTAAACGCTGGACATGGGAGTCTCCCGGTGGACAGTTCCACAATGAAATTGACCACATCATATTCAATCAAAGGTTTTGCCTGACTGATGTCGCTGTTGTCCAAAAATTCCAAACGAGATCGGACCACCATCTATTTCGGACAAAATTCTACTTCGCAGAGCAGGGAGAAAGGACTGTAAAGTTTAAGTTTATGAAGAGAACTTCCAGAATGACCACCAACTGGGAGCACTTTGGCACTATTGAGGCAACGTGGGAAGATGCTGTCCTTGACAACATTGACAAGGAATACAATCCACTGGTTCAGCACCTCCATGACTGCGAGAAGAATGCCGAGAGTGGGAAAGCCACAAACAGACGCCTGTCTTCGGAAACTCTTGAGCTCATTCGTCAACGTAGTTTGGCGCAAGCCTCAGACAACCACAGGCTAACGTCCGAGCTTGCAAAACTCTGCAGAGAAGTGATAAAGGAAGACCTCAAAGAGAGAAGAGCAGCAGTGTTGGCCAATGCGGCAGAAACTGGGATAAGTATTTGCAACGCTCCCCTGTCCTTCGCCAACTACAGGACCAAGATGACTGCCCTCCAACGTCCGTCCCGATGGATCTATCAATCTTCCAGAAGAACAATGGAGAGGATTATTTAGGACTTCTACTTGGATCTCTTCGACAGCCACGCCCACCTACCCACATACCAAATTCTGCAGGATGGATGTGTCGTTTCCAACATCCTCCCTTCTGAAATATGACATGCCATTTCATCGGTAAAGACGTGTACAAATAAGGTCAGACCCGAACATCTGAAGAATCTGCCTCCAGTACTCATCAATACACTGGCTCGGCTCTTCACACACTACCTGTCTGAATGCAAGGTTCCATCTCAATGGAAAACCAGCAGGACTGTTCTGTTGTACAAGAAGGGAGACATCCACGACATCAGCAACTATCGCCCAATCTTTCTGTTTTCTGTCATCTGCAAGTTGTTCACTCGAGTCATCCTGAATAGAATAGGCAGAACACTAGATGAAGAACAACCATGCGAGCAAGCCGGGTTCGGAAAATGATTCAGCACGATCAACCATATCCACACAGTGACCAAACTCATTGAAGTTTTGCGAGAGTTCAAGATGCTGCTCTGACTAACACTCATCGATTTAAAGAAGGCCTTTGATTCTGTTGAGACTGAAGCGGTCATCAAAGCCCTAGCTAAACAGGGTGTTCATACTCAGTACATCAAGATCCTCCGTGAACTGTATTATGAATTTGCTACCAGGATCTCACCTTTCTACAAGGAAGTGATCATTGACAGTAAAGAGAGGGGTTTGGCAGGGCGATACCATTTCACCAAAACTCTCCAGTGCCACCCTTGAGAATGTCATGCAATGACTGGAATAGGAAGGAATGGGAGTGACATTAGACGGTCGGCAACTACACCACCTCCGCTTTGCTGATTATATCATTCTAATAACACAAACATTTGCCAAGCAGCACAAATGCTGGCCGACTTTGACGCCGAGTGTGAAAAGGTCGGACTTCAGCTGAACCTCAACAAGAAGATGGTCGTGAAAAATGAACAAATCCCTAACGTTCCATTTGCTATCAACGCAATGAACATCTCCAAATGCAGCAGCTATGTGTACCTGGGTTGAGAACTCAACAAGAGGAACAATTTGGTGCCAGAACTGTGCAGGAGGAAGAGAGCAGTGTGGAACGCCTTCAAGAGTGTCAAAAAAGCTGTTAAGAGGACGAAGAATATCCGGCTCCCTGCACATCTTTTCGACTCCACCATTCTTCCTACACTAACATATGCCTCAGAGACCTGGGCTCTATGAAAAAAGGATGAGAATGCTATTTGCGTATCCCAACGAAGAAGAGAAAGAGCTATACTTGGAATATCACGTTTCACCCAAGTGAGAGAAGGAATCTGGAGTTCCGACCTCTGTCAAAGGTCAAGAATCAGGGCTGCTGTCTCGTTTACCAAGGCATCAAAAATCAGATGGTCCGGACATGTAATGTGATTCAGAGACGACTGTTGGACTAGAGCTGTTACCGACTGGATTCCACGGGACGTCAAAAGACCTTGTGGCCACCCACCTATGAGATGGTCAGACTTCTTCATCAAAACCGTAAGGTTTGAGGCTTTGTGTTCCTGAAGTGAGCAGATACCATTGTGCTACACTAGCACACGACAGGGACAAATGGAGATGTTACTGGTGCTCACTCGAGCAACTCGAAGATCAACGGGATGACAAGTGATACAAGATATATACATACATATATGTTCATATATATGTATGTATATCTATAAATACACATACCTTCATGATGATAGTGACATTTTATTAATACAAATTAATAGAGACAAAATGAAGTATCTTTTATTAAACTGAGGTAAACAAAAATATAGTAAAATAAAGAAGCAAGGCAACTTGAAAATTTTAAATAGAATTTAAAAAAATATTTATCTGGAACTGTGTGAAGCGAAAGTTTATACAAATGAGATGAAAGGGCTGGAGAGATAGTAAATGGGTAGGGCACTTGACATACAGTCAGCTGACGAGGGGTTTTATTCCTGGCATCACTCAGGGTTTATGAAGCCTCACCTGCAGTGAACCCTAAGCACAGAGCCAGGAGCAAACTTTGAGCATCAGCTGGTGTGACCCAAAAGCAAGCAAACAAACTAAGAAACAAAAATGAAGAATGAACTAAAGTCAGTAAGAAGGAAGGAAACAAACACAGTTCAACTGATCATGGACGGGGTCTGCCAGGACCACAGGTTAATAATCCTGTAATTATATTAGGTTTCAGAGGGCAACACAATTTATGATTAATGGAAATATTATGACTCAGCTAAACTTTAAGTACATGGATTTGTGATTTGCTTGTTTATGTGTGCTACTTCTACAAAAGTTTTGATTCTCAAGAAGTTTACCGTAGTAATGTTTGAATCATCCTCATCACCTGCATCAATTACAAGAGAACAGAAAGGTGTATTATGATAGAATAAACACGTAAGCACATAGAATGCATTTGTTTATATTATTTTTGCCTTTCAGTATTTGGGGGAGGGGAGCACAGCCAGGGGCACTTGGGGGCTATTTCTGGCTCAGGAGTGATCCCTGGTGATCCTAGGGACCATACAAGGTCAACAAATGGAGGAAGACTTGGCTGCAGACAGAGAGAGAAGCTTACCATCCCTATGGTCCCATGAAAAGTTATTTTCACATAATACATTCACAGTGGAAAAATTATTTCACATAACTGTTGTACCTCATTTTTTACAAAAAATAAATAAATAAGAATGGCATAAAATCTATTCCTGGCTCGGGCTCAAGAGTGACCTCTGGCAGTACTCAGCTGACCTTGTTGTCATTCTTCATTTTATTTCTTGTTAGTATCAGTAAAAATGCCTTATTATTCTTCTCAAAGGTAAATCTCACTTTACATTTATGACACAGCTAAGGCCAAAGTTGACGATATCATCTTCATCTGTTTGTTTGCAGATATACTGCTTTTTAAAAAATTCCAAGAATGGCAGGGTAAGGTGTTTGCCTTTACACAGCTGACCTCAGCTCATACCTTGACGTCCCAAGTAGTTCCCCCAAGCACTGGGAGGGGTAATTCCTGAGTGCAGAGCCAGGAGGAACCCCTAAGTATCACTGGGTGTGGCCTCCAAACCAAAAACAAAACAAAGATTAAAATACCAAGATCTCAGTGCGTGCCTCTGGAGAATACTTTGGGGACCTCAACCCCACCTTCCAACCCTTGGCGTGTACAACTTCCTTTCTCAAAGGAATCATTTTGCCAAGTCAAAAAAGGAGATCCTCAGGGGTTACTTCTGGCTTTCTATGACAAAAATTCATTTCTTTTTAAAAGTATTTGAGTAGTATTTTATTTTCTTCTTTATATATCACATTCCTTTTTTGTTCAGCCATCCATCATTTATGCACTGAAGTTTATTCCATATATTAATTATTGTAAATACTGTTGTGAAGAGCAAAGGTGTTTTTTTCTTTGTCTTTTGGAATTGGTGTTTTTCATATTATTCTAATAGATAAGAATAAAACTATTGGGACATATGGAAGATTATTTTTTAATGTTTGTGAAATCTCTATAGCATCCCTTAGAGGATAGCTTCAGCTTACATCCTCACTAATTTTCCACACACCCTTGCCAGCACCTGTTGTTCTTGGATTGTTTTCCTACAGACCGTTCTGACAGGTAGGAGGTGGGATCTCGTTGTAGTTCTGACTCGCATGCACCTGATGGTAAGTGACAGTGGACACTCTTCGTGAGCCTATCTGCCATCTGGATGTCTTCTGTCATGAGTTGTCTACACAGCGTTTCTGCTCTCATCTCCGCCTCCATCGCCATCTTTATAAATGTGTAGTTCCATTTGCTAATGTATCGGTAATCTGAGTTTCAGTCTCACACACACTGGACTTTCTATAGTGATTTTTTAGTCAATATATAGAAATGGGGTGCTTTTTTAAACCATGTTAGTGAGCTCTTGCCTTTTCCTGTCTGCGTGCAGAACTGCCATTCCAAGCACATATCCACTGGGCGTGTGTGCTGTGAGCCAACAGTGGGTTTAAAGGAGCCCCTACAGTAGGGAGCAGATGCCCCCTCAAATGAAGAGCAAGGCTGTTAAACATTCTGACCTGGAGGATATATTATGAGGAACCAAAAAATCCCTAAGTTCAAGTCCTACCGTGCCTGTTTCAGGGCATGGTGACAAAAAGCAGAAAGAGAGGAAGGGCAAGGGTGTCAGGGACTTACAATGTCACTCTCCATGGGGTCTGCTCAGTGACTGAGGTAAGGGCAGAAACAACCCTTTCTGTTAGGAAGAATCACACTTTCGCCTCTGGAGAAGGTTTTGTTCTTGCTTGAACACTTCTCTCCCTCTCCTTCCCCCTCTTCTTCTCCCTCCCCCTGTCCCTGTCCCTCCCCCTCCCTGCCCCTCCCCCTGTCCCTCCCCCTGCCACCTCTCACTCTCTTCTCACATCTCTCTACTAAACTTCTTTAAATTAAACTATTTTATTTCACACACAAAGACAACAATGATCTTCCTATAGCAATATGATACTACTCTGTCACTGCCATCCCGTTGCTCATCTATTTGCTCGAGCGGGCACCAGTAACGTCTCTCATTCAGAGACTTATTGTTACTGTTTTTGGCATATCCAATACCCATGGGTAGTTTGCCAGGCCCTGCCGTGGGGGTGAGATACTCTCAGTAGCTGGCCGGGCTCTCCGTGAGGGACGGAGGAATTGAACTCAGGTCGGCTGCGTAAAAGGCTAACGCCCAACCGCTGTGCTATCGCTCCAGCCCCCATGATATTACTCAGTGGGGGAAATTATAGGAAGGGTATATTACAGAGTATTTTGTGCCAAAGAAGTTTCCAGAATGCCCATAATGAGATACCAACAGCAGTGGGGTAACAGGGAAACTAAGGTGTCTTCTGCATACTCCGCCTGGCAGCCACAGACACAGGCGGAAACCCCGGTGTGTACTCGGGCAGGCAGCCCCAGAAGGAAGATGGGTATACACCACTGGCCCCGGGCCAGTGGCACAGATCTGGAGTAATCCCTCTATAGAAAGAGGGCAACTGCTCCCTGTTTAGGAAGAGGGCCCAGAGTGCTCCCTCTCCAGGAAGAGGGTCCAGAGTGCTCCTCTTAGAGGAAGAGGGCCCAGAGTGCTCCCCCTAAAGGAAGAGGGCCCAGAGTGCCCCCTCTCCAGGAAGAGGGTCCAGAGTACTCCCTCTCCAGGAAGAGGGCCCAGAGTGCTTCCCCTAGAAAAAGAGGGCCCAGAGTGCTCCCCCTAGAGGAAGAGGGCCAAGAGTGCTCCCCTTAGAGGAAGAGGGCCCAGAATGCTCCCTGAGAGGAAGAGGGCCCAGAGTGCTCCCCCTAGAGGAAGAGGGCCCAGAGTGCTCCCTCTCCAGGAAGAGGGCCCAGAGTGCTCCCCCTAGAGGAAGAGGGCCCAGGGTGCTCCCCCTAGAGGAAGAGGGCCCAGAGTGCTCCCCCTCCAGGAAGAGGGCCCAGAGTGCTCCCTCTCCAGAAAGAGGGCCCAGAGTGCTCCCCCTAGAGGAAGAGGGCCCAGAGTGCTCCCTCTCCAGGAAGAGGGCCCAGAGTGCCCCCTCTCCAGGAAGAGGGCCCAGAGTGCTCCCTCTCCAGAAAGAGGGCCCAGAGTGCTCCCTCTCTAGGAAGAGGGCCCAGCTTCTGTCTCCACCTCTGCCTCTTTCTTAGGTGTGACTCAAATCTGCATGTTTTCATATCAGCACACCTGTCATGAACCGGGCGACTTCCTCACCTGAGAGTGCTCCTAGTGCTCCTATAAGGCTTGAACAGTTAATTCACCTGTGAGGCTAACAACACCGGAGAGTGGAATTGCCGATAAAGACATCAGCACTTGCTGTTTTAATGCATTGCAGCGATTACTTAGTTGGAGGTTTTATTCTTGCCTGTGTGTGTGTGTGCGTGTGTGGTGTGTTGGTGAGGGGGTGGGTCCCACTGACGCTGCTCAGACTTTACTTCTGGCTGTGTTCAGGAATCCTTCAGGCAGTGCTGTGGGCACCTATAGGATGCGAGGATCAAACCCCGGTCTGCCAAGTACAATACAAACGCCCTACCTGCTGTATTATCATGCGGCCCCTTTAGCCCGAGGTTATGTAGATTTTTTAACGGATATCAGCACTTATCCTAAGAAATACATTTGGCATTTTAATTAATATTTTAGCTCTATGAATATTTTGCTACTTTTATACACATTTTACCTAAGAAAATTATTACATAATATAGGGTTAGCTTCAAAAACCTATTTAATATCTAAAAATTAACAAAACTGCTACAGTTAAATGATCTAATTATGTGACTCCAGACAATATAAAAATGTGAGCAGTTTATACGTGTTTATCTTTGTTCCTTCTGTTCACAAAGCCAAGACAGCTTGCAGGAGGGGCAGCCTCAAAGGTCAGTGCTGTGGAGAATAGACCAATGTCTACAAATCCTCACAGCGTCTTTAAAGGGAAAAAATACTCTCCAGGGAATGTGACACAGTTGTCATAGGGATTTAGCAATAGGAAATGTGTGCATAACAAAAATAGCTTTGAATGTTCTTTATCATATACAGTTGATGTTGCTCACCCACTGTGATTCTTTAATAGTAAGAGCTGATTTGAACCGACTCAAATACACTCTGCTACTTAATTGTGTACAAAAGCTTGCATTTTTGAGAATATCATCGACCAACGTATAGCAAACTTCTGCGATGCAGCTTACTGACTTCTATGCGTATTTAAACTAGCAACTTTCATCTCGTCACTACGAGGGGCTAACCAACGGAATATTTCACTTGAAATATAGACATCCATTTTCTAGCATGTCAGCATTCAGTGAAAGATTATGTCATTGGTGTTTGCTTCCAGGCTTTCTTCTCTTATACGCACGTTACAGGCTCATGTGCAGAAACCTGCCCTTTTGGAGATAAAAATGCCTATTTGTAAGCGAACAGATGGTGTTGCTTCAGTTCAGAGAGACATCTTAAGCGGTGATTGTAGCAGTGGGAGAAGGCTGCCCGGCTGACTCTGATAGCCTCCCACCTTGCAGCCTCGCTGCAGCCTTGCTTTAAAGCTTAAAGACAGATAAATGTCATGGAGAGGCTGCTGGAAGCGCGAATTGAAAAAAAAACAAACCTCTTCATGGTGGAAAGATAGTTCAGCAAGCAAGACGTGTGCCCTGCACATGGCCAGACAAGCTCTACCCGTGGCGCCCCGCAGGGTCTCTGGAACCCCGCTAGGAGTCATCTTCAAGCACAGAGCAGGAGTGAGCTCTGAGCACCACTGGGCGTGGCCCCCAAATGAAACAAAAACAAGAAAATAGAACGTTCCCCTTGTTAGAAAGTTTTGTCCGATTGCTTTTCTTTACATTGAAATCCCAAACTGTTAACCTCTCAATGATATCTTCAAATTGACTCATTTAAAAACTGATTACTCCAAATCTTAGAGGATCTCCACGTTTATCTAGGTCTTAAATAGCAGGTCCTACACTACCATTCCAGAGGAACTTTTATTTTGTATAGGTAGATCTCACTTCATGGTCCACATGTGAATGCCATTATAAGGTGAAGAACCACAATGCAAAGATTATTCATGAATTTTTTATTATGCAGGAATGAGACCTGCAAGTTTGAAAAATTATAGTCAAATTACTTTTGTTTAAATAAATCATGAATTTAAAAGTTGTAGTATATAAGTCTGCATATACAATTTTTCCATTGATTTCTAAGTGCACTAAAATTCAAGATCCTTTTAACTGAGGGAAAGGTCTAGAGGCACGTGCAGAAGCATTCGAACCCTTCTGTTTCAAGGTTGCTGAATCCAGAAGGAGGGGGCAGGGAGGAACGCCGAAGTCACCCTGAGCTCCATCAGGGCTACGTGACACGCAAGGAGATGTGTGGACCTGAAGGGGTCAGAGTCTCCACCCTGTGACTGGGAGGAACACTCCTGTCTACACAAGGGTAAATCAGTAAATCTAAAATATCCCAAGAGGACATGTTTCCAGCTGGGCGAGTAGACAGAGGAAGAGCTTGTATTTGGAGTTTCAGAAGTTTTTAGGAAACATCATCGAACCCGAGCCCCTGATTCTCCACAGCTTCCTTGGAGATGACTGTATGGGAGAAGACCAGAGAAACGCATGGCATGGGCCAGGATTTATCTGGAGCACAGGAAATCCTGCCTATCACTAGGGCCATAGTGGGCCAGTAAGTCAAAAGCCACAGAGCTGCCCAGGGGCCCTTGCATCTGATATGTGCTTTCCGTGGCAGCTGGTGAACCATTGTGAAGCAAAGATGGTTGTTCACCATTTGTGTGTGTGTACCCTGGAATGGGCAGTGTGTTAACCATCTCCTTCTCCTGGGGTCAGCTAACACTTCCCTCTCATTAACTTTCCTGTCTAAAGGCAAGCTTCAGTAGCTCTCTCTCTCTCTCCCTCTCTCTCTCTCTCTCTCTCTCTCTCTCTCTCTCTCCCTCACACACACACACACACACACACACAGACACACACACAGATCAAAGACCCCCTTGCAGACATAATTCTACCATTCTTAAGTATTTTCCTGGTCCCTTTTAACAGTTTTAATCTGTGCTATAACTTTTCCCCACCCAACTTCCCTATTCAATCTTTATATATATGTATATTTTTCGCACCCACCTTATCTTTTACAAAAGTCAAAACATGATTTTTAAATACAGAATTTGATATAGATCTTAGGAAATGTAATTTTACACAAGGGAAACTGAGTACCAGAGTTGACTTCTTCCAACCAAGAGTGTTTAATGGGATCGGAGCGACAGTACAGAGGTCGGGTGCCTGCCTTGCAGCGGCCACTCCAGGTGTGACCCCCAGCATCCCATATGACTTCCCGGGCACTGAACTGTGCAATTCCTGAATGCAGAGCCCGGAGTAAGCCCTGGACATCACCAGGTGTGACCCCAAAACAAAACAAAAGATAGTTTGCTGATATAATCAATATCAATAATAATATCCTCTGATTTCTGGTTATACTGAAAAACTTCTGGAAATGGAGATATTCATCTGTACAGATACATATATATGGACATATAAATATATATATACACATATTTGTTCCACATCAGATATTGGTTATCTAACTCAACTAAATACACTTTCTTTTCTTATCTTTAAATGGAGGAATAATAAAGTCTGAATCCAGACTTGTTGTTATAAAGTTGTTATAAAACATCATTATGTCAACTAATATAAAAAAGACTTTTGTATGGATATACAAAAAGCATAATAAATGTTTTTCCTATATGTTTACTTTCAAGTCACCACCTAACCTTGTAGAATCTCCGTTGGTTTACTTTACAACCCTAAGTTAAATTATTGATATTTTATTATTGGACTATATTTTCTCTCATTCAAGTATACACACTCAGGTTTTAGAGACCGAAGATAGTTTCAGAATTTGTGAGTGGCCCTTAAATGATAGACCAGCTGCCTGTTAGCCGTGTGCCATGTTCAGCCTGAAGTTCAGCAGATGGGAGGTCACACACGGCAAACTTTGGAGAGGACTTTTGTTCATCTCAGTATCAAAGTTATCTGGAGCTGCAGCTGCCTCTCTCCTGTGGGATTCTTTTGGGGGGTGCCTGTCTGTAAAGTCTCTGCAGGTCACAGTCTTTGTGCGTGTAGCCCCTCACAACTGCCCTGCACCTCTCTAACCATCTGTACAAAGCTCAGCGTTTAAGGGGTAGGCAATGAGTACTTTGAAATAAAGGAATTCACACTAGACAGATACATGTCCTTGTTTGCAACAGGACAGGGAGAAAGTGTTTCTGTGCAGGAGCCACGTTTGCGGGCCAGAGAGATGGCGCAGTGGACAGAGTGCCTGCCTTGCCTGTGGCTGGACTGCTCCGAGCCCAGCACCCTGTATGATTCCCCCAAGCCTGCCTGGAGTGACCTCAGTGTAGGGCCAGAAGGAAGCCCTGAGAACTGCCCGGTGCAGCCTATATAGAGAGAAGGTGAGAAACGGAAGGAAGGAAGTTAGGAAGGAAGGAAGGAAGGAAGGAAGGAAGGAAGGAAGGAAGGAAGGAAGGAAGGAAGGAAGGAAGGAAGGAAGGAAGGAAGGAAGGAAGGAAGGGAGGGAGGGAGGGAGGGAGGGAGGGAGGGAGGAAGGAAGGAAGGGAGGGAAGAAGGAAGGAAGGGAGGAAGGAAGGAAGGAAGGAAGGAAGGAAGGAAGGAAGGAAGGAAGGAAGGAAGGAAGGAAGGAAGGAAGGAAAGGAGGGAGGGAGGGAGGGAGGAAGGAAGGGAGGAAGGAAGGAAGGAAGGAAGGAAGGAGGGAGGGAGGGAGGGCGGGAGGGAGGGAGGGAGGGAGGGAGGAAGGAAGGAAGGAAGGAAGGAAGGAAGGAAGGAAGGAAGGAAGGAAGGAAGGAAAGGAGGGAGGGAGGGAGGAAGGAAGGAAGGAAAGGAGGGAGGGAGGGAGGGAGGAAGGAAGGAAGGAAGGAAGGAAAGGAGGGAGGGAGGGAGGGAGGAAGGAAGGAAGGAAGGAAGGAAGGAAGGAAGGAAGGAAGGAAGGAAGGAAGGAAGGAAGGAAGGAAGGGAGGGAGGGAGGGAGGGAGGAAGGAAGGAAGGAAAGGAGGGAGGGAGGGAGGGAGGGAGGAAGGAAGGAAGGAAGGAAGGAAGGAAAGGAGGGAAGGAAGGAAGGAAGGAAGGAATGAAGGAGGAAGGGAAGAAAGGAAGGAGGAAGGAGAGAGGAAGGAAGGAAGGCGGGAGGGAGGGAGGGGGAGGGAGAACTAGTTTTTCTACATTGCATGTTCAAAATATTATACTAACAAGACTCAGGCTTTAAAACTGTGGACATCTGTCCCTTGCAGAGAGCATGGCTTTGCAAGCGCCTGGTTAACATCTAGCCTCCTGGTGGAGATAGTAGGTGGTATGTGTTCCTGAGACGTGTATGAAGACCGCCGGGCATTTCCTTCAAGTTCAGATGCGAATACTTGTGCCCTCTCACTGTGTCACCCACACTCCCCCAAGTCTGTGTTCCATTGCGCATGGCTGGACTGTGGGGGTTGAAGAAATGTGTGATCTTTATTAAATTACCAGAAAAGTCAAATCTTGCATCATTTCTTGATTTCTTTTTGTTTTGTTCTGAGCCACACCTGGCTGTGCTCGAGGCTTACTCCTAGCTCTGCACTCAGGGGTCATCCTGGCGGGGCTCTGGGGACCGTAGGTGGTGCCAAGGGTCCAATCTGGCTCAGCCATATGCAAGGCAGCTCTGGCTGCCGCTGCTGTCCTAGTCAGAATATTTGTATTGACAATGAGTAGAGGAAAACTTAGTCATATTCACTTGTTAAAAACCCTTTGTACTGTTCATCTGCCAGATTTGTTGTCTCTGAAAAAATTCCTGATGTGAGCATGAGGGACAGAGGGAGAGAGAGTGAAAGAGAGAGAGAGACAGAGACAGAGACGGAGACAGAGATAGAAACAGAGAGAGACAGAAGGAGAACCACTGTTTTCCCTGGGCATGATTGCATTATTTATTTGAATAGCTGTGCCTTCTCATTTAGTGTGAAGATTTTAAGTATAATTTCTATGGTTCTGAGTTTCAGTTTCCTGAATATTAAAATAATTCCTGCCAAAGTCGGGGTCAGCCCAAAATACTAGTGCACCAGATTTAAACTCTAGCTCAGAAGTCTTCCAATACATACCTCCATCTGTTACCAGAAGATCCTGGGGAGGTCACAAAGAGGATGAGGGGCCCAGCAGGTACCTCCTCACCCCTGACTCACACGGAAAGAACGGAGGCCACATGGCAGTGGAAAGTTACCTTGCCAATGTGGACAATCGCTAGCCAATCCCCTGAAGTGGCCCTCGGGTCACTCCTAAATATACCTGGTCTGCTCTGCTGTAAATTTACTTTGCACCTAAAGTCTCATAGGAGCCTGGGACTTCAGGGATGTGATTTAAGTCTTTGGGCCACCAATACTTGTGAAAGAGACTAAGAGAAAGAAAGAGGCGGAAGAAACCGTGTTCTTTCTCTTCCTCGAGGAGAGGCTTGGGACAGAAGTCTACATTGCGGGTTTAAGATGCGGTGCGCAGTGCGTGTGTTTTGTGGCCGAGAACCACCTCTCTTGTCTACCCGGCAGAGGAGCAAAGGGGCCACAGAATGATGCTCAGAGTGGCCCGCTGAGTGTTGGCCGACTTAAGGCACGTCTGGGGGGGTCAGGCTAGAGGCCTACAGGCAGGGGTGACTGACCATTCACAGAGGCAGAGCCCTCCGTGGAGGCGATTCTCTCGGAGGAACTAACTCGGGAGACACTCTGCCCCCCACGGCCATCTACATTGCTCCTCTCTTCCCCTTTAGCTGCACGCATTAAACAATTAAGTTTGCTTCTTTTTTTTCTCTTAGGTATTAAGTAAGTGTATTTTATTTTATTTTTTTAAATTCTTTTATTAATTCACCATGTGGAAAGTTACAAAGCGTTCAGGTTGAAGTCTCAGTTATACAATGCTCAAACACCCAGCCCTTCACCAGTGAACATATTCCATCACCAAGAATCACGATATACCTCCCCCTTCCCCCCACCTCCCCAGCCCCCCACCCCGCATGTGTAACTGGTAAATTTCACTTTACTTTCACTTTACTTTGATTACATTCAATATTTAAACAAAAAAAATTCACTATTATTGATTTGGAGTTCCTCCCCCCTAAAGTCGATCTGCCAAAAAGAAAGCATTTGGTAATTTGTTTTCCATTGCTGAGAATGAAGAGATATGAGGTTATAAATTTGCTTCTTATTAATACTTGCAGTTATTTGGATAAACAAGGTCAGAGATACAGATTCCAAACCTCAGTGCTCTGGACCCTAAGGGCAACCCCCCTGGGCTTTTCTGTAAACCCCAGACTCGGCCGTCAGGCCAGTTCAGCTTGTCCTTCCCCATGGGGGTCCTGTCTCTTACGTCATAAAGCTTTCAGCAGGTCTGTGCTTTCATGCTTTCTAGGCTGTTCCATTTGATGCCAGGGTAGCTTTGCTGTTCTTCCCGAGTCCATCCAAGGCCCAGATGGACCCTCTGGGTTGCGGGGTGTTAGGAGTAACAGCAACCAAGTCCTGAGTCAAGTAGTTATGATGGAAGCCCAGGAGTAGATATATTTCAGTCGATCAACTTCCAAATATCACAAGCACAGTATTAATGGTCTTTCTGTGTTTATGAAAGAACATGGCTCTACAGTAAAATATGAAAATGTTATAGGGGAGGGGCTGGAGCTATAGCACACAGGGAGGGCATTTTCCCTGTGCACGGCTGACCCGGGTTCAATTCCCAGCATCCCATATGGACCCCTGAGCACCGCCAGGAGTAATTCCTGAGTGCAGAGCCAGGAGTAACCCCTGTGCATCGACGGGTGTGACCCAAAAAGAAAAAAAAAAGAAAAAGAAAATGCTATAGGGGAAATAGGAAAGCAAGTCAATCACTACAGATGCACAGTCCAGAGTTGCCAGAGGCTTGTGACTAAGTAGCCACGGCTGACTTGGGGGGCTGTGACGGTGAGAGGCACTAAGGAAGGCCAAGGAAACTCAGGCACTAGGTGAAGGCTGACTTGGGGGGCTGTGACGGTGAGAGTCAGAGCACTGAGGAAGGCCAAGGAAACTCGGGGACTAGGCGAAGGATGACTTGGGGGGCTGTGACGGTGAGAAGCAGAGCACTGAGGAAGGCCAAGGAAACTCGGGCACTAGGCATGCCCGTAAGGGCTCTGCCAGCTTCTCGGGGGAGGAAAAGGGGCAACTCACCGCTGCGGCCTGAAGCACTTCTGGCTAATCTCCAACACGCGTGACAGCCCGGGGGACCCGCAGCGCCCAGGAGAGTTACCTGGAGCAAGGGTGCAGGGCCAGGCGCTTTGTCCAGGCTGGAGGGAGCAGTTAAGGGCAGGACGTGGAGACGTGAGTACTGAGGCTGGTCCTCGGAGGAGAACTGTCTCAGCCGTGGCAGAGCTCACCTGCACGAGGCTAGCTCTGCTCCAATCGTGAGCGCTGCTGTGGCTCCTGAGCACTGAGCCAGGAGTAAGCCCTGGGCACTGCTGGTGGCCGGAAAGCAAAATAAATAAATATATCTGGGAAGATGTATTAGAGAGAGAGCAGAGTCTCCCTGGGAGAGGCAAAGCCCAGCTTGGGACTAAGGGTCGTTCTTGTATTTATTGGAACACTGAGAATTAGTTATACAATTGCTCATCATTAAGTGCTCCAACCCAACCCCTTCCCTAGTGCCCACTTCCTTCCGCCGTGTCCCCAGCTTCCCTCCTGACTCCGCCTCCCCGTTGTCTGGCCGTCCTTTCCCTGACTCTCCCCTTACCCTGACCCGGGGCGAGCCCCAGACTGTGGTCCAGCCCTCCCGCTCTCCCTTCGGTGGCCTTGGGTGCGGGACACTCCGCCACGCGTTTCCCTCCTGTCCAAGGCTGCGGCTGCTGAGCGGGGAGAAACCATCAGGACTGGGCACCAGGGCTGGGGGTGCCAAAGCAGTGGCTGCGCAGAGGGACTGCGCCCTTGCTCGGACCCGACATACGTCACGCCTAGAGAGTGGGCCAGCGGCAGGGGCCCTGGGGGACTCAGGGGAGGGTAAATTAAGGTCCTGCTCACGGAGCAGCTCCTGGTGAGCGCGGGCCTGCCCTGCCCTGCTCTCCTAGAGCACTCTCGGGTGCTCGCGCGGGAGGGGACGCTCCCCTGCTCACACTCACACAGGCAGCTGCCTCCACTGCTGACGCTGGCCCCGCAGGCCGCCTCCCCGCAGGCCAGCGCTGCTGCTAGGGACCCCCGGAGTTCTCCTCACCCCACAACCACACACCGCTAGTAAAGGTGAGACAGAGTGTTGGTCTGGCTTTCACCAATATCCCCTTTCTATGATCTCCAGGGAAATGGTAACCTGACAAGACTGCTCTATTTCTCCCCGCAGTGCGGGCATAAAAATGAGGATATTTTGGGTGCTGGAGTTGAAAATTTAGCTATTTATATGAGACTATGCAGCATACTGTATCGTATTAAAATATTTAAATTTCTTTTTTCACATGGAATATATTAGTAGAGTCGACTGCTGAACTAGAGCTGTTACCACCTGGATTCCACGGGGACGTCAAAAGACCGCGTGGCAACCCACCTACGAGATGGGCAGACTTCTTCCTCAAAACCCTGAATGAACAGTTTGAGGCTCTTCCTTATCCTGCGGCGAGCAGATATCACTGGGCTACACTAGCACGTGACAGGGACAAATGGAGACATTACTGGTGCCCGCTCAAGCAACTCGAAGATCAATGGGATGACAAGTGACATATTCGTAGAGCAATCAATGATCATAAATGGACTTACATTGATTTATTTTCTAATAATTCCATTTGCCATTCCTGTAAGTTTTGTTGGAGTAAGTGATCTAAAGTACATGTGTTACATGCCTGCCCAAGGGGTGATCTAGGGGGTGGTAGGGAACCTGGGGCAGCGGAAGAGGACACACTGGTGGTGGGACTGGGTTTGAACATTGTATGCCTGAAACAACACTGTTGTGCAAACTTTGTAAATCATGGTGGCAGTAAAAACTAAAAAAAAAAAAAAATAATTACGATCCTGCTGAAGAAAATGGACGTTTGTTTAAAAATGTCAGGTCAAGACCATGTAAAACCGCACTAAGTCAGTTTGAAGCATGCCAACCTTGGGCCCGAGAGCAGCAGAGCAGGCACCAGCTGGACTCGCACACGGCCAGCTCAGGTCCCCAAGACCCCCATGGTCCTCAGAGCCCTCCGGGACTAACGCCTGAGTGCAGAGCCAGGAGGAGGCCCTCAGCATAGCTGGGTGTGGCCCCCAGAACAAACGAAACAAAACTAAAACACAGTGAAAAAGATGGTGGCCTTGTAGATTTAAAATGTCTCAGGGTTGGCGGGTCCGTGATTTCCACTGCTCAGACGTCTTACCGCCAAGAGCGTCAGAGGCAGTTCACACTGGCGCTGAGTGAGGGAGCCTCCCTCCGGCTTCTCTCTTCGTCATAGTTCTGTTTGTTTCTTCAGCCACACATACCATCACACATGTCTCTGTCCTCCTCAACTAATTTAAAACACATGAAGGTAGATACGCTTCCTTGTTTCAAAACACCTGACATACGACAGACTTCCAGAAACTACTAGACTATATGAGAAAGTGTTGACTTTTGATATTAGGAAATGTTAAATTTCAAATCATTCTGTGTATCCTGAATTAGTAAAAGTATAGAATAATTAAATTAGTGTATCACTTCACACTGGTCTTCCCATTGATCTTCGATTTGCTCGAGTGGGCGCCAGTAACGTCTCCATTTGTCCCTGTCGCGTTTGAGTATAGCACAATGATATCTGCTTGCTCCAGGAACACAAAGAGGTGCAAGCTGTTCATTCAAGGTTTTGACGAAGAAGTCTGACCATCTCGTTGGTGGGCGGCCACACGGTCTTTTGACGTCCTGTGGAATCCAGGTGGTAACAGCTCTAGTCCAGTGGTCATCTCTGAATTGCATTATATGTCCGGCCCATCTGATTTTTGATGTCTTGGCAAATGAGACAGCATCCCTGATTCTTGACCGTCGACGGAGGTCAAAATTCCAGATTTCTTCTCTCACTTGAGTGAGATGTGATACTCCAAGCATAGCTCTTTCGATTCCTCTTTGGGATACCTGAATAGCGTTCTCATCCTGTTTGCGTAAGGCCCAGGTCTCTGAGGCATATGTTAGTGCAGAAAGAACGGTGGAATCGAAAATATGTGCCCAGAGCTGGAGGTTCTTTGTCCTCTTAATTACTTCTTCAATGTTCTTGAAGGTGTTCCACGATGCTCTCTTCCTCCTGCGCAGTTCTGACGCCAAGTCGTTCCTCATGTTGATTTCTTGACCCAGGTACACATAGCTGCTGCATTCAGAGATGTTCATTCCATTGAGAGCAAATGGAGTGCCAGGGACTAATTTGTTTTTCATGAGCATCTCTTGTTGAGGTTCAGCTGCAATCTGACCTTTCCACACTCGTGGTCAAAGTCGGCCAGCATTTGTGCCTCTTGGCCAATGTTTGGTGTTCTGAGAACGATGTCATCAACGACGCGCAGGTGGTGTAATCACTGACCGTCTATCTTCACTCTCATTCCCTCCCATTCCAGTTGTCACATGATGTTCTTGAGGGTGGCACTGAAGAGATTCGGTGAAATGGTATCACCCTGCCAAACCCCTCTCTTTACGTCAATGATCACTTCCTTGTAGAATGGTGAGATCCTGGTGATGAATTCGTAATACAGTTCGAGGAGGATCTTGATGTACTGAGTTTGAACGCCCTGTTTGGCTAGGGCCTCTAGCGAAACTTCAATGAGTTTGGTCACTGTGTGGGTATGGTCAATTGTGCTGAATCCTTTTTGGAACCCGGCTTGCTTGCATAGTTGTCCTTCATCTAGTGTTCTGCCTATTCTATTCTATTCAGAATGACACGAGTGAACAACTTGTAGATGACAGATATCAGGCAGATTGGGCGATAGTTGCCTATGTTGTGGATGTCTCCCTTCTTGTACAACAGAATGGTCCTGCTCATTTTCTACTGGGACCGAACCTTGGATTCAGACAGGTAGTGTGTGAAGAGCCAAGCCAGTGTATTGATGAGTACTGGCGGCAGATTCTTCAGGTGTTTGGGTCTGACCTTGTCTGGACCGGGAGCTGAACTCGTCTTTACCGATGAAACAGCGTGTCGGATTTCAGAAGGGAGCACGTTGGGAATGACATATCCATCCTGCGGAATTTGGTATTATTGTGTATTATCAATAATTAGTGTATTATCAATAATTTTCTATTTTGATACAAAAATTACTGAAGGTGAATAAGAGCTTCACGTTGTAAACACTAGTTTATAAAGATCATGTTTGGAGAAGAATAATTTTGTAGGTGACTAAAGTTTAATAATGCCATTAAATATAAAATAAGAGAAGAAAAATCCATTTATAATTATTTCAAGGACTTTATCAGAGTGTGATAATTATCTGAAGGGGAATCCCATATGTGGATAGTAACAGACTCAGTGGAATGTATTTAGAAGAATCCTTACCAAGGGCTCAGTGCTCATAGTCTGCACAGTTCCCGTCCACACAAATGTATTTTGTAAATTAAATGAAGAGCAGGGCTTGTGCTAGAGTGATGGCACAGCAGGCAGCCTGTTTGCTTTTCATGCAGCCCACCTAATTTAATCCTTGGCACCCACAGGGTCCCCTGAGTTTCACCAGGAGTCACCCTTGAGAGCTGAAACAAGAATAAATCCTGCGCACATCCTGGGGTTCATTCTCCAGTCTCCCCACCCTGAAAAATAAACAAACCAAACAGAAAGAAGATGAAGTGCAAAATTCCTAGGTTTTATTTAATCATTTTAAAATAATATAGTATGACACAAGGTAAGCACGAAAACACGTTGGAGAGCAGGGGGTGACTCAGATACTAGGTAGAGAGGGAGCCCAGACTTCGACCCTAAGTCTCCAGCGAACACTGGGCAGAGGACGACAGCATCAGGCCTTACGGGCTGCAGAGACTCGTCCGTACCAGACCAAGGGGACTGGATACCACTGGAGTGGCCAATACTAAAAATAAAAATAGCACTGTAGTACTGCCATCCTGTTGTTCATCGATTTGCTCAGGCGGGCACCAGTAACGTCTCCATTGTGAGATTTGTTGTTACTTGGATTACGACTAATTGATCACAGCCAAAAATAAAATGAGTTACAAATATCTAAAATACAGATGCTTAAATTTTATAAAGAAATTAAATGAACTAAAATTATGTAGAGTATACAATTTTTTAGAATTCCTAATGCTTAACTTCTGAAGCAAAACTTTTAAGACCTTTAGATTATAGCATTTTTCTCTTTATTATTATTGTTATAATTATTCTTATCCACAAAGAAAGGAAAATTTATTCAACTGATCAAATTATAATGACAACCAAGAAATGAAGATTCAGAAATAAAGATTAATATAAATTAACGGAACCTCAAGTGATCATCTGATTTAGTTTTAAGAGGATGTCCAGATGGCATTTTTTCATTGAATTTCATGAGCTGAGACTTATTTATTGTACAAACTAATAGTTGTTCTACCACATGGACTTGTTATGTGGTAAGAACCAGCTGTGAATATTAAACTGAATTTAGTTCAGTCTGCAATAATCTTCCTATTTTTTCAACTGAAATATTTTGTTGTGTAGGATTGAACCCAGGAACTCACACATGCAAGGAAAGTGTACTTCTCAGCTTTATCTAATTCTCAATATGTATAATAAATAATTGTTGATCCTATAGAAAAATAGAATAATCTAATTACATTAATAAACATTTGCTCCTATAAAACTACATATAAACTTATCACACTGGTACTAAATTATAGTACATACATTATTTTTCTCTTTATTTCATTGAGTCACCATAAGATATAAATATTGGGGATGACAGATATGAATATTGATGACAGTGCTACAGTACTATTTTTATTTTTAGTACGGGCCGCTCCAGTGGTACCCAGGCCCCTTGGTCTGGTCCGGATGAGTCTCTGCAGCCCGTAAGGTCTGATGCTTTCGTCCTCTGCCCAGCGGTCACTGGAGACTTATGGTCGAACTCTGGGACTCCCTCTCTAACTCTACAATACTGGGCCTCTCCCACCCAGATCCCCCATTTTCCAGTAACTAGGCAGTCACACCCAGAGACTGCCCCGGCACTGTGTAATCCCATCAGTGGCCAACATCCAGAGACTATAAAACCAAGCTCCCAGAAGCACGTGGTTGCAATGTGGCCGGCAACATCTAATAGCCTAGTTCTCCATCTTGGAGAACCTGACCAGCTACCAAGAATCTAGTGCCCGCTTGGAGAGCCTGGCAAGCTCCCCATGGTGTATTCATATCCCAAATATAGTAGCTGATATATATATATATATATATATATATATATATATATATATATATATATATATATATATACCTCTCAGAGAGCCCGGCAGGCTACCGAGAGTATCCCGCCCGCACAGCAGAGCCTGGCAAGCTACCCGTGGTGTATTTGATATGCCAAAAACAGTAACAATAGGTCTCATTCCCCAACCCTGAAAGAGCCTCAATCATTGGGAAAGACAAGTAAGGAGAGGCTGCTAAAATCTCAGGGCTGAGTGTAATAGAGACGTTACTGGTGCCTGCTTGAGTAAATCGATGAACAACAGATGACAGTGATGCAGTGATACCATAAGGTAAACAGTTACATACAAAACTGCTCTTGACTGGGCTTCAGTCTCACACTGTTCTAGCAGCCGTCCCTTCTCCAGTGCATATTCCCCACCACCTGTGGCCCCAGTTTCTGTCCAGCCACCTTACCTGCCCAGTACGGCTCTATGCCAGGCACTTTTCTTCTCTCTCTCTCTCTCTTTTCCTTTCAGACACTGTGGTTTGTAATGCAGATACTTTAGGGTATTAAATACTATATTTCTATTAAATTATCTGATCTATATAACGTTAAGTTCAATTTCTTATTATGATATGAGATATTTCATATAGGTAGCACTGAGTAAAAACAATTCACTATGAAAATATACATAAAGTTTTTTTTTAAGTTTGGCACTATTCTGATAGTGCAGAGAGGTTACTCCTGATTCTGTGCTCAGAGATTTCGCCTGGCAGTCCTCAGGTGACCGGCGGTGCCAGAGACTTAGCCAGGCTTCTACCTCAATGCAACCTATGCACTCAGCCCATGAACTCTCTTTCTGCTTCTAAATGTCAGTGGTGTGATATACCGTGACATATGTTTTCTCTATATTCAGGTTTTCTGTGTTATTCATATACATTAGTTTAAAACCCAGGTAAGTTCTATTTCATTTATTATTACACTTATGAAACAAAAGGTAATAAATTTCAAAGTTAGAAATTTCTAAAAAAAGGAATGATACCAATGTTAATACGAATATTAATATTAATATAATATTTGTACCAATATTAATATTTAGGGCAGTTATTGTTATTTAACATTGTACATTAAACCTTATAATGGATTCTGATTGTTATTCCACAGTTAACTACCCAGTTAATTATGCTGTAGTAATTAGACTTCAGCAATCAGTTATCAAAGCTAAAAGAAATGATTTTTACCTGTATTGAAAAACTACCTGAAAAAACTAGCTGAAACGAGAAACTGCTCTTAATAATTAGATGTAGTTTACGTGCCTTACATGCTTTTTAAAAGTTTAGTAAAGTGCTTATTAGATGGGAGAAAGTAATACCGGTGTGATTTGTATTATTATTATAACTAAAATCAACAAGCTTCTCAACTTCAAATGTTTCTCAGAGCACAGATGTTCATTTCTTGGATGAGTTATATTTCATATAAAGAGGATTTGACTTACAATAACAAATTTATCTTTGCTTCTATGTGAAAACCAACCCAATTTATTAAAAGTATGCACATTTAAATTAAGTACTTTATGATTCTATATGAACATTAGAATTTAGGAAATTAGAAATTAAAACCAAATAAGTGTTGATTTTTATCGGTCAGAATGTATTATGGTTAAGCTCATTAATTTTTCTGATCCCCTTATTTTTACTGTGAAACTCTTGAGATTCACATCTAGTGGGGAAATGATAGATAGAATCATGAGCTATGGATGAGGAGGCCTCAAGAATTACAATCATGTCATAGAGAAATGACCGACACTTCTAACCTCCAAAGGGTAAACTTGACAGCCATCCTCTAGTATTTAAACTTTGAAATAATAAAAGGATTCAATTTTTCCTATGTTGATCCAGAATTTAGAACAAAGATTAAAAGTGAAAATGAAAAGAATCTGTATTGATTTTAGTCTTATAAGAATTATTTTTAAAGCTCAACTCTTTGGCAGGAAATTAGGTGTCCCATTAAATAGTGGCTATTCACAGCCAACTAAGCCAGCAATATCTTAAAGACATGGTTCGGCATACTAAACGCTTGGATTCCTCCACATTTAGGTTTTTATAGTATTTTGAAATTTCCTTTAAAATTATAAAAGTCAATGTTTTACACATTGATTACTAGCAAATCTCTCTTTACCATGATGTAAGGTGGCAAGACAGTTTGAAGTTTTTTTTCTTTTTGGGTCACACCTAGTGTTGCACAGGGATTACTCCTGGCAGTGCTTAGGGGATCATATGGGATGCTGGGAATCAAACCCGAGTCGGCCGCGTGCAAGGCAAACGCTCTTCCCGCTGTGCTATCGCTCCAGCCCGGACAGTTTGAATTTGAATAAATTTCCATTTACTCCACCAACTTCCTGGTGGAATCAATGAAGGGAAGTGTATTTGTTTATAGAGCTCGTAAAATGTACCAGATGCTGTTAGTGCTAGGTAGAGGGACAGAAAACAAGCTGTAGGGAGGCCAAAGGTCACGGTGTTCAACATTCATGCACACAAATGTGCAATTTCGAATCTTGGTAAGTATCATGGAGAAGGCATAGGTACTCTGAGAACTTTCATCAAAAGTTTCTTTCCACCTTCATTGCTCACTTCTAGAACTGCCTATGCAATCGACAGTCTTCAGATTCTTTCCATCTTCAGTACTTGCATGCAGTTGCCTATGTAATCCTAGCCAAAATGTACCCATCACCTACTGACTGGACCCCGATTTCCACACATGTTCTCTAAGCTTTTAAAATTTAACTTCCCTAAAATGAAAATCAGAACATGCCTTCCCTTGTAATAAAATCCTTTGATATTATTCACTATCTCAAAACAAAGGCCACTATCCTCAATATATAATGAAAATATTATGATAATATAGTCCAGTTTTATTTCCAAATGACTTTTCTCACCTTATACCAGCCAACTCCGGAGATTCTCAGTACTGGGTATTTTCTCTTTACCTCTGCTTTCCACACGCTGTAGGCGATGCTGAGCACCTCATCTCTTTGCTCTTAACCTAGGAACTTCATTAAATATAAATTCGCAGGTTGCTGTCTTGTATACAATCATGAGTCACACACTGGCTGAACCAAAAAATTTGAGGACCTTTTATGGGTATTCGTCGGGCAGCTAGGGAGCCCACATGGCTCTCGCTCCCTCTCTCTCCCTCTCTCTCTCTCCCTCTCTCCCTCTCTCCATTTCTCTCTCTCCCTCTCTCCCTCTCCCTCTCTCCCTCTCTCTCTCCCTCTCCCTCTCTCTCTCCCTCTCACTCTCTCTCTCCCTCTATCCCTCTCTTCTTCTCTCTCTCCCTCTCTCTCTCCTTTTCTCTCTCTCCCTCTCTCCCTCTCTCTCCCTCTCCCTCTCTCTCCTTCTCTCTCTCCCTCTCTCTCTCCTTCTCTCTCTCCCTCTTTATCTTTCCCTCTCCCTCTCTCTCTCCCTCCCTCTCTCTCTCTCTCGCTCTCCCTCTCTCTCTCCCTCTCTCTGTCTCTCCCTCTCTCTCCCCTCTCTCTCCCCCCCTGCCCACATTCAGTGGACCCCAGAAGCCCCCCCAGGGGCAGCCCATGCCGTGGGTGCATGAAGGAGGAAGGAGGCCAGGCTGATTGGTGATCAGTTGCTCTTTATTCTATTCTCCACTTGCACCTGCTCCGGCCTCTCTGAGCCCCCCATTCATTTGTTTTCTTTTTTTGCTTTTTGGGTAACATCTGGCAAAGCATAGGATCACTCCTGGCTCTGCGCTCAGGAATCACCCCTGGCAGTGCTCAGGGGACCATATAGGATGCTGGAAATCGAACCCGTGTTGGCCGCATGCAAGGCAAACGCCCTAGCTGCTGTGCTATTGCTCAGAGAGGCCCCATTTGAGTCTCACACTTTCCCTCATTCCCGTCTCCTCCTGTCTCTCCTGCTCCTCTGTCTGTGTTCCATCTTGCTGCCCTGGTCTCTTGCTTGTCTCCAACACCCCGTTTCGGTAGACACCCCACCCCACTACCCCACAGCAAAATCAACAGAAGAAAGCCTTTCCCTTGCCCACTTAAGGTGTTTATATCGTTTCCTTAGTTCAATAACTTAGTTAAGATTTTAATTAACATCTTAGTTCTACTTCTTGATTTTAGTTATTTTGTATGGACACAGTAAGAGATACATTGAGCTTGTAGGGTGGCTCTCCTGGGGACATCTTGCCAAAGACTCAGGCTACGGTGCTCAGGCCAGATAAATCTTTCCTAACCCTAGCAGGGGTTGAATATAGTTATTACTTTTTGGATCATGACAGCATTTGTCCATGACCATGCTCTTAACTGATTGCCCTGGGTCCATCCAGTCCTTCATCGGGACCCTGCTTTTGGGGTGCTAGGAAGTAAGGGCAACTGAGACTTAAGTCGAGAAAGCAGATGCGCGGGAGTGAATATCATTCAGAGTCAGTTAACTCCCAAGTTACAAACTCATAATATTAGCTGTTTTCCTGTGTCTATACAAAAAGGACATTGCTCTGAATTAACTATGTAAAGGAATTAAGGAGAAAAAAAGAGCAATATTTACAAGTTAACAGAGCACAAAGACTTTACAAATAAACACAGAGGAATGGGAGCACTGTGATGGGAGTAACCCAATAAACCTAAGATCCCTGTGGCCAGGCAGAAAGGAAAACCAATGTTATCCTACACTTTTAGGCACCAACAGCTATTCCAGGATTTGAATCACCCATTCAAAGGAGAGAGAGAGGGACTCACTGAGAGAGAATAAACCAGGAATGCTGTTAGTATACACTCTGCAGAGAAGTAAACTTATATCAAATAGGTAACTTCACTGGCTCTACAACTGCATTCTCACAGGTTCTCCATGTTATGATTTCTAGTAATTCTTGGAAAAGTAAAGTTAGACTATGAAAATGGTCCTTTGACAAAGATGAACACTAACTTATGTTTTAATTTGTATTGAATAACTGACTTACATTATGCTCTACAATTCCACGACAAGTTCGCTAGAACGCGCTTTTGGGACACGTCACCCTGTAGCATAGAAAGTGACCCACTAAGGATCTAAGCCGACGGCATTAGCACGAGCCACATTTCCCTGCGCTGGGGTGCTCTTGAGAATTACACGAAGTTCTGCGTACAGGACTCGGAAGATTGGAAGTCTCAGTTTGCTGTTCAGAGAAAGCAGATGGGCCTGGTCCCTCCTGTCCCTGCTCCCTGCCCGCTGCTGGCCTGGCCTGTGAGCCTCCCCCCTGCCTCGTCCCACAGTGCTCTCACCTCCCGTGAGTGACGGCCAGGGCTGCTCCATGTCGCTCTCTGTCCTGTGGACACCTTTCTTAGTCCTCGGCCACGGCCACGTGCATGTGGGCGAGGTCTCTGCGCCCTGTGCCTGCCCTGGTCTCCCCGCTGTGCCCGAGCAGTTCCCCTCATCCGGCCCTGCCTTCCGGCCTTCCTCGACTCTGCCATGGCCACAGGCTTGTGGGGAGAGTCCGAGCTTGGCTTGTCACTACCGGGTGTCCAAGCCCTGCCGGGGCCCCTGAGAGCAGAGAGAGACAGACAGAGAGACAGGCAGAGACAGAGACAGAGTCAGAGAGACAGAGACAGAGAGACTCTGGGAGGCAGCTCCTGTAATCCACTGCTGTGTCCCAGTCATCCCATCATCTGTTCTCACGGGCCAACTCCGTGGACAAGCTTTTTTTTTTTTTTTTCTTTTTGGGTCACACCCGGCAATGCACAGGGGTTACTCCTGGCTCATGCACTCAGGAATTTCTCCTGGCGGTGCTCGGGGGACCATATGGGATGCTGGGAACTGAACCCGGGTCAGCCGCGTGCAAGGCAAACGCCCTACCCGCTGTGCTATTGCTCCAGCCCCGACAAGCTTTTTTTTTTTTAAAAAAAATTTAATTTTATTAAATCACCATGTGGAAGATAACAATGCTTTCAGGCTTAGGTCTCAGTTATACAATGCTGAAACAACCATACCTTCACCAGTGCCCACATACCACTACCAAAAAAAAAAAAAAAACCAAACAGTTCACCTCCCATCCCGCCCCCCATCCCCCGCCTTTCATTTTACTTTCTGTTTACTTTGGTTACATTCAATATTTCAACACAAACCTCACTATTGTTAGGAGTACCCCACTAGATTCAGACCTACTGTGAAGGGAAACCGCGCGGTTTTGAATTTCCGTACTTTAACAACTAAGTCCAGGGAGATTTCTTCCAGATATTGGATCATTGCAGGCTTGAAAGTCCAATCTGTGGTCGTCATAATATGGCGGACACCGCGCCCTTCCTCCCCGGAGAGAAAGAGGCGAGAGAGAGAGAGAGAGAGAGAGAGAGAGAGAGAGAGAGAGAGAGAGAGAGAGAGAGAGAGAGAGAGAGAGAGAAATACCTTTCCCCTCCTGGGCGGGCACAGGGCCGAGGCTTAGTTCTCAGGCTGGAGACATTCTGCGAGGAGTTGCCCACGCCGAAAGAGGTTTTGCTGGGTCTGGATTCACGCTTGTGCAGCTGCGGAGAGGCCGCACACACTTGCGGCCCCCGGGATCACATCTCGGCTGTGGGAGGGGCCGGTGCCTCCCACCTTCCCAAGAGCACCCTCGTGTTCCGTGGACAAGCTTTAACGTGCTGTATTCGTTCACCTGCACTCCCATCCCTCTGCTCTTTCTCTGCAGTTTACCTTGAAAGTCTCTATAAGTGGTTTAAAAATGATATTAGTATTTAGGAAATTAAGTATAAATTTTAGGTAATGATTAAGCTGTTATTTTGTATGGCCATGATTAATTAATCAGTCAGGTATTTTAAGAAACCCTATTCATCATGCTTTATTAACCGTGGGCTATAAGGAAGGCTTTCCCAAGTTAGGAAACATTTTCCCTGGCATGAAGAATTTATATTCCACCCAGAGAGACAGACTAAATAATATGAGGTGCTCACTCCACAAGCACAGCGCAGTGTAATAAAAAGTGAACATAAAAGAAGCAAAATGCAAAACTTTCCCTGAACCCAATTATTTTCCAGATATTTCCTTATTCAGCAAGGGAAATGCAGCATCTCCATGAATCTGTGCTACTTCATATAAAATGGTTTCCGGTAAGAAGTAATTGCTATCTAGTGTTTCATACCACTCACAAGAAACAGGGGTGGCAACCCAGCGTGTCCGGAAGGCTCCTGGGCCCGGACTGGTGACCCTATTCTCTCACCAGGAGGAGAGTCGAGGCTTTCCGAGCCAAGAGTCTTAGTGTCACGCAGTGGTCAGCTTCCCCAGGTGGCCTGCAGGGGCGGGAACAGCTCCCTAGTGCTTCTAAACACCAGGCACAAGCAGGCACCGGCCCTGCTCTCCCATCTCCCAACCAGCTTTCCCAGGAGACGCGTGCCAAGCCGCTAATGCTCGTGGCAACACTGGTTCCCAGGCTGAAAACTCCAGGGCACCCTTGGGAGACAGGCGGGCTGAGTCCCAGCCTTGCCACGCCCACGGTCAACAATTTCAGGTACCTGGCACCCAGGCCAATATCTGTGCTGCTTCTTGGAGTTGGACAGGGCAGCTTCCCAGCCCCGTGTTTCCAGAATCCCAGCAGTCACGCCCACCCCCCACCGCTGCCCCTGAGGCCTCTGGACAGCCCCTGACTCCTTGTACTGGAATTCCTGTGGTATCACACCAAGTAGATGGGGAAGGAACACAGAAGCCAACTCAACTCAACAAGCAAATACAGTAACACAGACGGGTGGTTCAACTGGCCACAAACAGCTTAATAAATCCTTCGATAAGGAATTAACAACCCTGTGATCGATCATTTTTTCTTATACTTGCTGATTTTAATATTGGAGCTTTGTTGTCTAGTCAATTTCAGGTCTAGAATTGTATCAACAGTTCTGGCTTTTGTCTGCATTAAAATCAATTGTAAAAGATAGCAGGGCAGTGCAACCTCTCCGTCACAGCCCACGGTGACGAGGAAGGCCAGAGGCAGCCGCAGGCGTGTGTAAGGGCTTGGGACGTCCCTGCACGATAGGACTCCGACACCAACTGCAGCTCTGCTTCCCTCGGCTGTCCTGGCTGTGGACGAGCTGAGACCCCAGAAACATGACCCAGGAAAACATCACAAAAACAAAGGACCGTTGGTGATAAAATCATCATCAGGAAAACGGAAATTAAATCTAAGTATATTTTCCTTTACAGCCCGAGACTTAAAATAATTCTACCAAGCTGCTTTGAGTTTTTCACAGAGCGACGCCTTTCCTTTGTGTCACTTAAATCTGCGGAGATAGTGGGCATGTACCTATGTACGTGTGGGTGCTTTTGACACTCACTCATGAGCTTATGTATACGCACAAGCACATACACACATATTTGTTTGTTTTCTGCATCACACCGGGAGGTGCGCACGGCTCTGTCCTGCATTCTGGATCCCTTCCTGGTGGGACTCAGGGCATCTCGGGGGCTTAGGCCCAGTTGCCTTCACCAAGGTGGGCACACTACCCTACCCGCCCACTGTCTCTGGCCCTGTTTATATACTTCTTAAGTGCCTCTTTGTCTACTAAAACAGTGGCCAAGGGAATAGACGGTTTCAAAAGTTGTGATAAATTTCTCTGGTGATGGTAAAGTTTATAGCCTTTAACTAAAAAGTTCATTATTTGGTTCAATATTAACCAATGAAACCTAGTTTTCACTACTCTGTATATTACTTTCTAGGTTTCAATCCTATTAACTAAAGAATTTAATGTTACTCTAGATTCCAGGTATTATTTATGCTACAAGACTCTGTATGTAGGGCACAGAGTTTAAAAGGGTGCACTCAGTAATATTAAATAATATGAAAAATGAATGCTGAGAACATAGCTTAAATTTGAAAAAACTAAAAGGTTGACAACTGACAAATGGTCCAATTAGCATCACAGACATTTTATCCAGCTGAAAAATGAAAAACACAAATAAATGTTTGTTTGTATTAGAAATGAAGTTTAGAAGTTTATAGCAATTCTTTTTTCTATTCAAAATGTAAGTTAAAATTATTTTTGTAATGTGTGCACATAATGCTTTAAAGAAATTTTAATACAATGTCAACCATAGAAATAGAGAAATAACTAAATAAAAAGAGCACATATATTCTTTTTTACTGCTCTGTTTGGAAAAAAATTACTGACTAAGAAAATTAGCAAAGAGATGGAAATAAAATAGTTGTGAATCCATGGCAAAACAGAATAAAGTAGCAATTTTAACTTATTTCATCAAAAATTCTCACTGAAGGCAATTTTTAATTGAATCACTGTTAGATACAGTTATGAAGCTTTCATGTTTGTGTTTCAATCACACAATAATCAAACACCCATCCCTCCACCAGTGCACATTTCCCACCGCAAATGTCCCCAGTATCCCCTCCCCCCAACCCAACCCATCCCCCTGATTCTACAGCAGACAATTTCCCCCAGACTCTCTCTCTACCTTTAGACATTATGGTTTGCAATACAGATACTGAGAGGCCACAGCATTTGGTCCTTTATCTACTTTCAGCACACATCTCCCATCCCGAGCAGTCCCTCCCAACCATCATTGACTTAGTGATCCCTTCTCTATCCCAGCTGCCTTCTCCCCCAGCTCACGAGACAGGCTTCCTACCATAGAGCATCTCCCTGGCCCTTTCTCTACTGTCCTTGGGTGTCAGTCTCATGTTAGGTAATTTTATATTCCACAAATGAGTGTAGTCATTCTGTGTCTGTCCCTCTCTTTCTGACTCATTTCACTCAGCATGATACTCTCCATGACCATCCACTTGTAAGCAAATTTCATGACTTCCTCTTTCCTGACAGCCGCGTAGTATTCCACTGTGTAGATGGACCCAAGTTTCTTTAATCAGTCGTCTGTTCTTGAGCACTCAGGTTGCTTCCAGATTCTGGCTACTGTGAACAGTGCCGCATTGAACATACAGGTGCAAATGTCTTTTCTATTGTGCTCTTTTGCAACCTTATTCCCAGAAGTGGTCATATGGGAGCTAAATTTCTAGTTTTTTAAGGAATGCCCATATTACAAAACAATTTCATTCATTTCCTTCCCTCTTTACTTTCTTCTTTCCCTACTTTGTTTTTTATTGTATTTATTTATTGTTTGGGGGCTACATTTGACTGTGCTCAGGGCTCATTCCTGGGGATCATATGGGGTGTCGGGAATCAAACCCAGGTGAGTCACATGCAAGGCAAATGTTCTACTTCCTCCACTGCCCTCCCTCCTTCCCTCCTTCCCTCCTTCCTTCCCTCCTTCCCTCCTTCCCTCTTTCCCTCCTTCCCTCCCTCCCTCCTTCCTTCCTTCCTTCCTTCCTTCCTTCCTTCCTTCCTTCCTTCCTTCCTTCCTTCCTTCCTTCCTTCCTTCCTTCCTCCCTCCCTCCCTCCCTCCCTCCCTCCCTCCCTCCCTTCCTTCCTCCCTCCCTCCCTCCCTCCCTCCCTCCCTTCCTCCCTTCCTCCCTTCCTCCCTTCCTTCCCTCCTCCCTCCCTCCCTCCCTTCCTTCCTTCCTTCCTCCCTCCCTCCCTCCCTCCCTCCCTTCCTTCCTTCCTTCCTTCCTTCCTTCCTTCCTTCCTTCCTTCCTTCCTTCCTTCCTTCCTTCCTTCCTTCCTTCCTTCTTTCCTTCCCTTCTTCCTCCTTTATTCCCCCCCTCTTGTTGAGTCTTAGGCTGTGAGTGCTATATTAAAAGTTCCAAATATCTTTAGATTTTGAGAGATCTCAGGCATGCTGGATGAGAGACTTCAACAGTTGAAGAGACTACAGCTTAGGGAGTATAAGAGGAAGTAAAGGAGGCTCTTGAAGGCACCTTCCCTTGTTTACTTGCTCACGATTTCACAGTCACTTCTATTAGCACGTTTACACTATTGCAAAACAGCCATTTGCAGGCATTTACTGTGCTTTATAAACAACTGTCTTGGTGCTCCACCTCTTTTGGTTGTTAAAATACTTTCATTGAACAAAAAGTCCTTGTATTGTTTCACTAGTTTTTATCCAAGTCTCAAAAGTATACAGGATATTATTTTTAAGACCTCTATTAAGAACAAAGCTAAAGCATGAAATATTGCTTTTACTTATCATGTCTCAGAGCCTCATGCTGCAGTAATTGCTTAATTTATGAGTTGCACTTTCTTCTCTAAATAATACCAGTTCTTACTGTAGAAATATCAGGTTGTGTGTCAATTTGCTGGCGTTGTTTAGCTTTCCTGGAAATGTAGCCCTTGGCAGTCTGAATCTTTGAAATCACTTTACAACACTAGGGTACGAAGATCAATTTTCCCTCTGACAGTTAGAGTCTACTGGGGATTACACCTGCGTACAGAAGTGACACATTTTTACAAAGCAGAAAGGCTATCATAGTTAAATGATAGGGGGCTGTTGGGTGCCCGATTTTCCAAAGCAGATTCATGTATAAAATCAATGCAGACACAGGCATTTATTATATTATCTCAGTTTACATCTATACCTTACGCATTGATATGTTTCCAGGAATAATACTTTGAACTTTTCAACCTTAGCCAAATACAAAGGGAGAAGTCCCCGAAAACTAACATCTCTAGGGAACCAATAAACAACATTGCATGGTTTTATCCTTGGATCTCACAATGGCTCCATAAAGAGAAGTCAATAAAAATATGACCTAAAATGCAAATAGCAGTCTTAAAACATATGTCAAGCAATAGAAGTAGTTTTAGAAGTATCAAATACAAAAACCTTGACTGATTAGAATATATTGATTGATTTAACAAAAAGAAAAAGATAGTTGTTGTGGTAAGAGATTTAGAGGAGGTGGTGTTAGGAAATACATTGATTTGAAGTAGATCACCCCATATCATTTCTGGTCTTTTGTGAAATAGGTCATAGGACAAATATATTAAAATGACAGAAATAAATGAAGCTTACAGAGCTAAAAGTTTAAGTTATGAAATTTGAGTAAAGTAATATTGTCTTAGAGAGTTAAGGGAGGTAAGTAACTGAAAGGCATCATTACTCTATGAGAGGAAGCCATATGGTAGATAAATGTTTATTTTGTTTGCCTTGATCATTAAATTCATGCCTAATTAATTTATCTCGTTAATTTAGATGATTAAGTAACTAGATAAATACCTATAATCTATATGCAAGTCATTATAAAGTATCTCTTCATAATAGATAATTTTGGATTTTTAGTATTTATCTAGGCATGAACTAGGTTAATAAGCAATGAAATATAACACCAAAAACTATGGTAAAAATGCTTACTGCATTATACTTTCTATAAAATATTCACTAACTTATATTTAATTATTTAGACTTCATGTTACAGTGTGATTTGATACTTTAGTTCCACAAAAATTGTCACATACTTTAAAACACAAATTACATTGAAAAATTGCCCTAAATAGAATTTTTAGAACAGATTTATGACTGTATTTAGTTTAGTTTGTCTACATTGTTTATATTTAGTTTTATAATTAGATATTTTCATTTTATAAAAATACTGTTTATTTTATTAAAATATTGCTATATTTTATATTGCTTATATATGTATATATTTGCGTGGCAGAGCCTGGCAAGCTACTCATCGTGTATTCAATATGCCAAAAACAATAACAATAACGGGCCTCATTCCCCTGACCCTGAATGAGTCCCCAACGGGACAGCATTGGGAAGGACGAGTAAGGAGAGGCTGCTAAAACCTCAGGCTCTTCGTGTTCCTGGAGCAAGCAAACACCATTGGGCTACACTAGCACATGACAGGGAGGAATGGCGACGTTATTGGTGCCTGCTCGAGCAAATCCATGAACAACGGGGTGACAGTGATGACAGTGATGTATATACTTGTATTGTTTTATATATATGTATTCCTCTTTCCCTCTCAGAGAGCCTGGCAAGCTACCGAGAGTATCCCGCCCACACAGCAGAGCCTGGCAAGCTACCCGAGGTGTATTCGATATGTGCCCAAAACAGTAACAACAAGTCTCACAATGGAGATGTTACTGGTGCCCGCTCGAGCAAATCCATGAGCAAAGGGATGACAGTGATACAATGATATATGTTTACATTGTTTATTTTATAAAAATCTTTTATAAAAATATTGTTCTGTATCCCTCCGCACAACCCAACCTTCCAAATTAAATCATTTAAAGTGTTTAAAATTGCTAAGCCTGGGCTCTGAGAGGGAGTGCAGCCAGTTCATGGCTCGCCGTCTGTGCTATTGACCAAGGTTCAACTCTGGCACCACAGATGGTCTCCCAAGGCCCCCTGGGAGTGTCTCTGACTCAGAGCAAGGAGCCTGGGGCACTGTCAGGTGTGGCTCAGGGACCCCCCCAAAATAAACCACCCTAAAAAACAGTGCTAAACTACTTTTAAGGCATTCACTGATCTAACAGTGCCTCTGACATCTGCCAAAGATATAGCACGGAAAGGTATAGTATGCAATAAAAATATAAACAACTGATTAGATTTCTATAGTACAGAACTTTTAAGGAGAAAATTATGGGAAAATATAAATACAAAATTTTTAGAATCATAATTTTAAATTAAAATATTTTAATACAAAATCTGTATTGAATATATGTTTGGCCCAGTTTTCTACAACTTTTATCTGTACACATTTATTTTAATTAAATTTTACACCTGTGCTAAACTTTTATAATATTGAAAGTTATCAAAATTCTTTCTCTGAATATTGCGACAAAGAGATATTGTCCTGCTATAAGTCTTATCCACATTAAAAAATATATTGCACTAGGATGACAGGGGATAAGAATCTTACACTACAAATTTGACTACAGTCTTTAAGAATGGCGATGTTGTGACTGTGGATTAAAAAATTCTTCCAGGAGTAATATGTCCATGTTTGTTCAGTGGGAACTCTTAATATTTGATAAGAGAAAGATTTAATATGTAATTTTAGATGACCAGCAACTTGTATCAAAATCATGCCCTTTTAAGCAGCATATTACATATACCAAAAGTAATTTCTTTTTTATTTGGATATGGTCAGGAAACCTGCACAAGTGCAGATGCATAGAACTGATGTCAGAAACTTATATTGGGGAAAATAATGAATAAACTTATGACTCATTGAAAGAAACCAAGCTAAACACCACCTTCATCAGTCTGTTTGGTGTGACAATTTCTGCAGCTCTAGGCCCTTGAACACACCTCAGACCATCTGAGCTATGCTGGACCACTTCTGTCTTGTTAAATATTTGGTCTGTGTGATTAGGTCGTGGGAATGAGAACAATAATTTTCCAGTAGCATAATTACTTACAGCAATTTAGTGGAAACAATAAATTTAGTACACTAATACAAATATTTTCCTTATGCTTTCCTTAATATTTTCTCTTCTCTAGTTAGCTAAGACTCTTCTCTTAGTTATCTAAGACTGAAGCGTAAAATACGTTTACCATTCTATTTATTTTTAATAAACCACAATTTTGGTTCTTTACATCCAACACATTTTTGTGCTTTTTTTTTGTGGGGAGGGTGGGGGACACACTTGGTGGTGCCAAGGCCTTACTCTTAGCTCTGCACTCAGTAATTACTCCTGGTGCCGCCCGGGGTACCTCATGGGATGCCGGGGAGTGAAGTCGGGTCGGCCATGTGCAAGGCAAGAACCCTACACGCTGTACTGTTGCTCTGCCCCCATTTTATATGTAATTAAATTCTCTTCCTGCTTGTAGAGCTTCACTAGAGATATCAGCCTAATATGCATCTCATGCTTTCCCTTTGTCTGTGAAGTTCACTTCTTCTTTGCCCTTCAAGGAGCCTGTCTCTCTCTTTGCCATTTTGGCTAAAATTGTTTCAGGCTGTTGTGCTTTGGAAGAAGTTGGCATTCACTGGGTCTCTTGGAGAAGTGTCCCCCATGCCTGGTGCATCTTGAGAAATTCTCACCTAGTATTTCTCCAGCAAGGCTTTCTTTCCCTCGTGTCTTTTTCACCTTCTGGAATCCCATGATTGTGAAGCTTTTGGTCTTTCCTAATACCTTATAGTCACTTTTTCTCTGCCTCTTACCTACTGCTGCTTGTTTGATGCAGCCATTGTCGACTGCAAGTTTCTGTGCTCAGATTCACTTTTCAGCTTCATCCATACTGCACCTAACAATTGCTACTGTGCTGTTTAATGCCCTTACTTCTACTTGAACAAATTCAGGGTTCTGTCAGGCTCCCTCCAAGTTTATTAATTCTCTGTTCAAATATAATAGTCAGATTATTAAGCACGATATGATATGGTCATTGGCCTAAATATTTATCCACAGATCACGAGGATCTGATATATAGGACATCTTCCTAGACTTGTTTGCCATCTGTGAGCTTAGTTCTCTCTAATTTTCTTTTTAAGCTCTTCCAGTCTCCCGTTGTCCCTGGTGCCTCACTTACCAGTGGCGGGTGCATGGCTGGGCGGCTTCCTGTGTCCAAGTCTTGGTGGTGGTGAGCATGTGCGGCTGCCAGCCCAGGCAGTGGGAACTCACCCATACTAGGACTAGAGCTGAGCGGGCGTCTGACGCCCTAGTCTTTGCTCCTGAGGCTGGTGCACCAGGGCTGCTGGCATTGCCTACGGGAACTCAGTTTGGGCTGCTGCCCGACCGGTGGGTGTCTGGCTTCTCGGGGACCTTGCTCCTTGGGCAGATGTGCTGCCGTGCCACGCCCTAATGGCCTGTGGTTCTGGGGGGTGGCTGTGATGCAGAGACGCCCTTGGATTTGCAGACAGGTTAGGGCAAGTGAAGAGTTTGACGCATTGTGGCTGCATATTTGGGCTTCAGACTGGAGACTAGAAGCCTAGATCCAGGTGGAGCAGGAGGGTGGTCTGAGGCGATTCAGCCACCTGCGTATGAAAGCTGGAGCTCCCCAGAGGGCGGGGACAGCCAGCAGAGGCTGCTTCCTGGAGACGGTTTTCCACATCTGCCTTGAGCCTTCTTTTCTTTTTTAATTTTTTATTAGTGAATCACTGTGATGTACAGTTACAAACTTATAAACTTTCCTGTTTGCATTTCACTCATACAGTGATCGTTTACCCATCCCTCCACCAGTGCCCATTCTCCTCCACCAATGTTCCCAGTATCCCCCCACCCCCACCCCATCCCCCACCACCCCACCCTGCCTCTGTGGCAGGCATTCCCTTTTGTTCTCTCTCCTTTTGGGTGTTGTAGTTTGTAATAGAGGCATTGAGTGGCCATCATGTTCGGTCTATAGTCTACTTTCAGCTCGCATCTTCCAACCCAAATGGGTCCTCCCTGCATCCTCTACTTGGTGTTCCCTTCTCTATCTGAGCTGCCTTTTCCCCTAGCATGTGAGGCCGGTTTCCAAACTGTGGGGCAGACCTCCTGGTCCTTATCTCTACTACTCTTGTTAGTCTCCCACTGTTACTTGATAGTCCACAGATTAGTGCTATCTTTCTATGACTGTCCCTCTCTTTCTGACTCATTTCACTTAACATGATACTTTCCATGTAGATCCACTTATATACAAATTTCATGACTTCATCTTTTCTAACAGCTGCATAGTATTTCATTGTGTAGATGTACCAAAGTTTCTTTAACCAGTCATCTGTTTTTGGGCACTCTGGTTTTCTCCATATTTGGCTATTGTAAACAGTGCTGCAATGAACATGTAAGTGCAGACATTGAAGCTAAAGGGGTTTTTCAAAGCTGAAAATATATATAATCATTTCTACTATACCTTTTTGCCTCTCCAGGATATATTCCCAGGAGTGGTATACTGGGTCAAATGGGAGCTCAGTTTCTAATTTTTTGAGAACCATCCATATTGTTTTCCAAAAGGGCTGAACCAGTTGGCATTCCCACCAGCAATGAAGGAGAGTCCCTTTTCCTCACATCCATGCCAACACCGGTTGTTTTTGTTCTTTTGGATGTGGGCCAGTCTCTGTGGTGTGAAATGATATCTCATTGTTGTTTTGATCTGCATCTCCCAAACACAGTCCATTTACTCTCGAAAAACACTCCGGTTAATTGCATTGAGTTTTATAAACGAGGAAACTGAGACTTAGAAAGATTAGATCATTTGCACAAACTCTTGTGTTAGACATTTTTTGAGCCAGGAATTAGCCTCAAGTAAGTTCATACTAGAATTGTGCCCCTGTCTGTATACAATTTTTAAATATTTTATTATTCAGGCTTTGTTCAAGAGAAAAATCATGTTTGTTTGTTTGTTTAACTAATTTCAGTACCCAACATTAGTCATGCATGTAGTCTAGGAGTGATTTCTAACCACCTTAGGTGAATTCTCCAAGGAAGAAGAAATGATTAAAGGCTCAGGGAAGTCAGGCTTAAGTCCTACTTGTGCAAGTTACTAAATCTCTGTCTTTCAGTACGAATCAAGTTAGTGGCAATAGTATTTACCTCACAAAGGTTAAGAGTTATATAGCACATAGCAATACCTGGTAAATGTACGAGTGTTTTAATAATAGATCTTTAGCCTGTCTGAGCCTAATTAGGGTCAGAATCCTATCCTGAGTATACAAGATGAGTGAGCAGAGTTTAAAATCTAGTTTACAGCATGAAAGATCAAAACTTTAAATGTTTTTTGATAAGTACAAGCTATGTTTAAAAATGTGCATGGAAATATATGAATAGATATCTATATATGTAATATGCTTATATCTATATATTTATACTCTTAAATAAGGAATAAGAGGAACAATGTAACGAGAGTTATCTGGTATATAGAAATATTTCTAGAGGAAGTTGCCCTGTGATGTGCTAAAGTGACTATAATTCTCAACTTTTAAGGTATAAAAATGGAAAGAGAATCAATTAGACACTACAAAGTAGCTGGAGGTCTCAACTGACTCAAACCTTGGAGGGTTCTGACTCCTAATTCATTTATCTTCCAAATAAAAATAAACAGTTTTATAGCATGCTTAAAAATAACAAACAGTGTTTTAAGATCTTTGCAGTCCTGGAAGCAACTTTATGAAGAAGTTATTACTCTCCTCCTAATTTACAAGTAAATAGATTGAGGCAAGGAGCTGCAGGTTGCCCAGTGCAGGCTCACAAATTCAGTGTTTGTCAGATTCCAAACCCAAAGGTCTCCACAAAGCAACTTGTTTCCAGACCTGCAGAACCCCGCTGTGATGTGAACAGACTGAAAATGGGGGAGCAGAAGGGGGTGAAGTGCTGTCCCTTGTTATGTTATTTGAGGTGCACAACCAGTGACTCCTGCTCAATCCCAAGCACCAGAGGATCTGAAACCTATCTTTGAAACCTTTGAAGTATGGAGATTAACTAGAGTTTCAGCTCATAGAGGGGAAAGCAGTTTGGATTTTAGCCCCAGACTCCCCCTCAAACTAAGAAATTAATAGGATTGTGCAGATAAGGCTTTGAGAGATGTGAGTTACATTGCAGGCACACAAGTGGCTGGTGTGAGAAATTTGGAGAATGAATTACGACTAGTGCTCACTTACAATTTAGTTATGAGGTACAGGTACAGGGAGAAGTTTGTGGAAAATAGAGAAGGAAGAGGGGAGTTGGATAGCAGGTCAGTGTCTCGAAACCCCTGAGGTTTCAGTCTGAGTAGCAGGTGAAATGAAAATAAAGTCTGTCGTAAACAAAATTTTAAAAGGTAGAAAATTGAGGAAAAAATGAAGAAATTCAGTTTTCATAACATCAGTCTAGGGGAATTTTAAAATCTTTTATGAGTTAAATTCCTCTCTGAACATTTTTTATATCAGTTAAGCATATATATGACAAAAAAACTGTTTTACATCAGACAAACTTTAATGAATTAGTTATTTATAATGGGAATAATAAAAAATAATTGAAAGAAAACAAAAATAACACTCACCTTGATGTGAGAAAAAAATGTTACCTTTTCATATATGTATTTTTATGTACATATATAATTATATAAAGCATAGTAATCAAACTTGCCATCTCTAATAAGGGATAGAGGCAGGAGTGGTATCAAAGTCTAGATTATAAGCCTAGATTATAAAAAGTAGCCTTTCACTGACAAAAGAATTTGTATTTGGCTGGAATAGTTTAATCCGTTTCAGTCCATGAGACCTACTTTTGTAGAGGAAGTGAAGAAAAGGATTGCCAGATGATCAAGATAACATGATTGGTTATTTTGAATCTTGTCTATATGTGATGAGCCAATCAGATAGCGGCAATAGCCTAATTCAGGGACAGGTTTATATATATATATATATATACATATATATATATATATATACACACACAAGACGCTATATAGGCAAGCATTCAGGTTGGCAGACAATGGAAATGAGAAGAAGTCAATACAGAAAATAAAGATGCCACAGACCAGCAGACAGGGCAGGCCAGAGAGACACTGGGAGAGCAGCAGGAGACACGTGAGCCCAGGGCAGGCAGCCTGGTGGTCGGAGCCCTGGACGCAGAGGTTCCTGTTCCCGTCCCGCAGCCCGCTGAGATATACCTACTTGCGCTGTAAAATAAGTATTTTTTAGATAAGCAAATTACAACACTGAAGCCATCTGTTGTTAGTGAGATCATCTACAGTGACTTTGGAATTAGCTGGATTCTCCGTAACACTAGCCAGTTGTCTACTGGGTTTTGCGACTCTATTTCAACTTCCTTTCCCCGTGCTAAAGTTCTGTCTGTGAAACAGTTGTCTGCGGGGGCTTAAGTTTGGAGTCCCCAAACTCTGTGAGTTCACATGATGTGGTCTCTGTGTCTGAGCTTCGGAACTCTGTGCTCTCCATCACCACACCAAACTGACCATTCACTCAAGGGGGCAACAAGTGGGAACAAGTGTGAGGTTTACCAAGAACTTCGTAAAAGTCCCTGAAATGGGCACTTCTCACCCACAGCTGAGATTGCTCCTTACTAATCAAAAACCTTTCATAAGTCACATGCGTTATTTGAGTACCTCCTTATTTTAGATCATACACTCCCCAAATAATTATCATCTAAACTTGACACTGGCACAAAATAAGGAGCTGAATTCCAAACTGAAAACCAGCAAGCTCTTGTGAGAGGCATGCTTGCCT
This sequence comes from Sorex araneus, assembly GCF_027595985.1. Classification (NCBI taxonomy): domain Eukaryota; kingdom Metazoa; phylum Chordata; class Mammalia; order Eulipotyphla; family Soricidae; genus Sorex; species Sorex araneus. The sequence goes on from NC_073306.1 coordinate 215,587,038, forward strand.
CCTTCCCTTACTCAGAAAGCTGTAGGTTTTCAAACAGGACGGGTGAGCCTGCAGAACACAGCATGGGAGAGAAGTCAGGGGTCATTCGTGTGTTGGCCCACCTGCAACACACTGTCTTAAAAATGTGCTTCCCTGTTCTTTTCTGTCTTATTCAAGTAGTTTTTAGGACATTCTCACATGCCCTTCCAGCCTGCACCTTGTCGATGACGCTTTCCCTACCTGTGTCTGAACTGCATTGGCCTTTAGGCATCCGGAGGACCAGATCTGAGGGTTCCAACCCCACTGCTGGCAGTGGCGACTAGTGTAGACAGATTTCTCAGGAAGGCGTTTGGTCAACAATCTGGAATTGATCTTGATTGAATCTCATTTAGTTCTCTAAAGGGAACTCCAGACTGTGTTTGGGTTCTAAGGTTGAATTTAACCCTTTAGCTCCCTTTTCACATCCATGTAAGTGGTGCTGTCAGGAATAAAAGGTCTCAAAGAAAGTCACCCGAAGAGTTTATTGGACAATCAGTGAAGATTTGAACCAGAAAACGATTGACATTTTTCTCAAGAGAGCAGCGCCTCCTCTTACAAGTTTGGGAGTGACATGATGTAGGAGAGAAAGGGAGTAACCAATATCTCACATCAAACAGCATTCTGACCAAAGGCAGCAGTTTCTTCTAAAGAGTTTCTGTTTTGTTTGTGGGGTTTGTACCGTTGAACTTTCCTACTTTTGACTTTCAGTACACCCCCACACAGGGAGTAGAGAGGCAGCTAAGCTGAAACTGCTGAAGATTCTTGGTAGAACGTCTGGGTTCCCCTTCTCTGACCTTCCTAGGCTGCCCTCGGGTTAACCGAGGAAGGACCCTTGCTCATGACCTTTTCGTATAGGCACTGGAGTCTGGGATATGATTTCTTTGTAGAAGAGGAACAGTCAAGTTCTGACCCTATTCAATGGTCTTGTAATTCCAGCTTGTTGTACAAGAGAGAGAGGCATAACAATGAGATTTCTGTCCTTGGCAACCCCATCTCAAAAGGTGACTGACATGTGGCTAGTTAGTAGTGAACTGCCCGAGAGGTCAGCTTGTGCAGAACCCAAACCGTCTCTTAAAAGCACTCAGCTTTCAGATCAGCTCCACTGGGGGCTGTGCTCTCCAAAGCCCTCAATGTAAGAGAGTTATATATGACCAGTATCTGCAAGTTGTAGCAAGTTGTAACCATCTTGAACTTTATAGTTGACCGAAGTTAAGTGGTTTCAATGCTAAAATGACCCTTATATGTCTTTATATTTATGCACTTAAGGTCCTCAACTTAAAATGGATATATAATATTACAACGATGTGACTTTTAAGGGCATCCCTTAATTATATTTCCCTCCAATTTCCATTTATAGTCATAATTTGAAAAATGAATGTTGACCAAAACTAAAGAATAAAATCCACAATGGAATGATAATTTGATAAGGGTAGAGATTTTATGTCTGCTTATATAGTGCTGTATGGGCAGTACAACAGTGTTTGGCATTTAGCAGTAAAGCCATAAGATTTGCTGACTACTAAATGAATGGTTTAATTGATAAAAATACAAACCTTTGAATGAAAGCATTGCAAGTTATGTGTTATCGATATGAATAGATACATACCAGAAAAATAAACATTCACATTTGAATGTGCACATTATCTTCTGACAATATTCCAACAGAATGTAATGTGTGACAATTATATTCATTATATAATTTTCACTTCTGTTATTAATTTTAATTTCTAATGCAAAATTATCTTTCCGGGATAATTACTTTAAAGCATAGGTTCTAGATTTTTAATTATTTTTTACATTTCTGTGAACAATAAGTATGTGTGGACACTCCTTGCTTTCACTGGCTCCAAACTTTCTTAGAAGATCTGACTTATATGAATAGAGGGTAATTCTGAGCCAAAAAAATTAAAAAACAAAAACCCATTGTATTGGCAAAATAAAATCTCAGCATGACTATAGTTGGCCCCATTAGACAAAACTTATTTTCTCAAAGAAGAAATCCGAATGGCTAAAAGACACATGAGAAAATGTTCTAGGTCACTAATCATCAGGGAGATGCAGATTAAAACAACAATGAGATATTATTTCACACCACAGAGACTGGCCCACATCCAAAGGATCAAAAGCAACCGGTGTTGGCGTGGATGCGGGGAGAAAGGGACTCTCCTTCACTGATGGTAGGAATGCCGACTGGTTCAGGCCTTTTGGAAAACAATATGGACGATTCTCAAAAACTTAGAAATTGAGCTCCCATTTGACCCAGCAATACCACTCCTGGGAATATATACTGGAGAAGCTTCATTATTATTAAGTCTTGAATAAATAATAATTTAAGAAATAATAATTTCTTCATTATTATAAAGCCTCACTCAGAGGCTTCTAAGGTCCCACCACAAAAATTATGCTGGAAACAAAAACAAATCAAACCAAATTCTTCTTTTTTAAAATTTTTTATTAGAGAATCACTGTGATGTACAGTAACAAACTTATGAACTTTCGTGTTTGCATTTCAGTCATACAGTGATAGTTTTCCCATCCTTCCACCAGTGCCCATTCTCCCCCACCAATGATCCCAGTATCCCTCTCACCACCTCTCACCCCATCCCCACCACCCCACCCTGCCTCTGAGGCAGGACATTCCCTTTTGTTCTCTCTCTTTTTGGGTGTTGTAGTTTGTAATAGAGGTATTGAGTGGCCTTCATGTTCGGTCTATAGTCTACTTTCAGCTCGCATCTTCCAACCTGAATGGGTCCTCCCCACATCCTCTACTGGGTGTTCCCTTCTCTATCTCAGCTGCCTTTCCCCCAGCATGTGAGGCCAGTTTCCAAGCTGTGGGGCAGACCTCCTGATCCTTATCTCTACAACTCTTGGGTATTAGTCTCCCATTCTGTTATTTTATATTCCACAGATAAGTGCAATCTTTCTATGTTGGTCCCTCTCTTTCTGACTCATTTCACTTAACATGATACTTTCCATGTAGATCCACTTATATACAAATTTCATGACTTCATCTTTTCTAACAGCTGCATAGTATTCCATTGTGTAGATGTACCAAAGTTTCTTTAACCAGTCATCTGTTTTTGGGCACTCCGTTTTTTTTCCAGATTTTGGCTATTGTAAACAGTGCTGCAATGAACATACAAGTGCAGATGTCATTTCTACTATACCTTTTTGCCTCTCCAGGATATATTCCCAGGAGTGGTATTGCTGGGTCAAATGGGAGCTCAATTTCTAATTTTTTGAGAATCATCCATATTGTTTTTCAAAAGGGCTGAACCAGTCGGCATTCCCACCAGCAGTGAAGGAGAGTCCTTTTCTCCCCCACATCCACACCAACAGCAGTTGCTTTTGTTCCTTTGAATGTGGGCCAGTCTCTGTGGCGTGAAATAATATCTCACTGTTGTTTTAATCTGCATCTCCCTGACGATTAGTGACATAGAGCATTTTCTCATGTGTCTTTTAGCCATTCGGATTTCTTCTTTGAGAAAGTTTCTGTTCATTTCCATCCCCCATTTTCTGATGGGGTTGGGAGTTTTCTTCTTGTAGAGTTCAACCAGTGTCTTGCATATCCTTGATATCAACCCCTTATCAGATGTGTATTGGGTGAATATCCTTTCCCATTCTGTAGAGTGTCTTTGTATTTTGGTCACTCTTTCTTTTGAGATACAGAAGCTTCTTAGTTTAAAGTAGTCCCATTTGTTTATCTCTGTTTTCAGTTGCTTGGCCAGTGGTGTTTTATCTTTGAAAATCCCTTTAGCTTCAATATCATGGAGGGTTTTGCCAACCTTGTCAAACCAAATTAATTCTTTGTGATGAACTTGACGTTTGTAAGTTACCTACATGTGTTGACTTATGCCTACACAAAGCATGTCCCTTTATTTTTAGTATTATTCATTATGATGAACAACAAGTAGGACCTATGGGATGAGTGGTAATGCTTCAATATTTATTAAGGTATTGGATAATTTATCTTTCTAATTTTGAATTGAACTCTGGAAGTTTCTTTCTTTTTTTTCTGCTTTTTGGGTCACACCCAGCGATGCACAGGGGTTATTCCTGACTCATGGACTCAGGAATTACTCCTGGTGGTTCTCAGGGGACCATATGGGATGCTGGGATTCGAACCCGGGTTGGCCGCGTGCAAGGCAAACACGCTTCCCGCTGTGCTATTGCTCCAGCCCTGGAAGTTTCTTTCTAACTCACATGATTAAATTATAGTGCTTTTCAGATTTTAGGATATCATCCACTTATCCCAAATAGAATATCCCTTATGTATGTGTAACTTTCGTATTGGTCTTGTGAAAATTAGTATAATTTATAAATAGAATCTACGATTATGTATATGAAGAAATTCTACATGCAGAGATTGAGAAAATGCTCTCTGATGTTTCCTGTTCCATCTTGCCCTTTCCTTGCCTTATATGTCTGAAGAGTGATCAGAAGAGTGAAAAAGTGTTTATTTTTCCCTTGTCATCCTCACCAGAGTTCACATTCAGTAATCTGATAAGAGAAATAAAATCTTACCCTGGTGTCCAATTGTCAGAGTATCAGGCATGATACCGACTCAGGACTCTCACAATTTTACCTACGTAATTTTATTGCTGGTGTTACATTGCCCCTATTTCTATTCTACATGTAACGATGCTTATGTTTGCATGTTGAAAAATCCCCTGTCTTTCATCTTCTTTCAGTGAAATAACTCCATCACCTTTGCTTTTTTTCCCCCCTCTAATAATATACCTTCATCTCTTCTTAGGTCCTAGTTTTAATTACTTTTTTGACTATAGACAAAAAACACAAGAAAAATCTGTCTTGTGTATCTCTCAAGTATCTAATACTATTAGACAAATGAAATACAAAATATTTTTCTACAAAACATATTTTATATTTAGATTCATACAAACTTAAGCTGATATAATAAGGTAACAAAATATGTGAATTTTAATTGTAATCTAATCTCAGTTGCTTTGAGGAACATAGGAGACAAAATAGAAATTGTTTAAAAAATTTCTTTAAAATGATTTTTTTTGTCCAGAGTTTGATATGCGAACTCTTATCCAGGAAACTTATATAAACAAAAAATTTCATGAAATCAAAAATTAAATTCACCAACAAGACAAAAATTTATATTCTAATGATTTTGATATCACTGTATATTTACTATCTAAGATGAATTTCCTTTTAAAGAAACTTCAACTCAAGTTTTCTATTTTCCTTCTTTCCTCCCTTCCTCCCTCCCTCCCTTCCTCCCTCCCTCCCTCCCTCCCTCCCTCCCTCCCTCCCTCCCTCCCTTCCTTCCTTCCTTCCTTCCTTCCTTCCTTCCTTCCTTCCTTCCTTCCTTCCTTCCTTCCTTCCTTCCTTCCTTCCTTCCTTCCTCCCTCCCTCTCTCCCTTCCCTCCATCTGTTTCCCTCCCTCCCCTCTATGGCCACTCTCACTCCTGCCTTAACATATCCTTACTATTCTCTTCCCCTCCCTTCATTCCTTCATTTTCTGAGTGAATTACATGACAGACTTTGACTATTTTAGTGCCTGCATTCAATTTGAAACTAAGAAATTTAGTGCTTGCATTCAATTTGAAAGTAAAAAAATTGGATTTATTTTTAAAGAAAGAAAAATCTTCTGGACAGGGTTTGTTGAGGAATAAAAAGTATTTTACTTACCTTTCATTCCCCAAAACCTAAACAAGGAAGATAAGCAGTACATTTAAGCCTCAGAGATTCAAGGAAATTTACTGATGACACAGCTGCTAGCTATTACAGTGGGGGTGAAGGCGGCAGGTGCCTTTGCATATACCATTGGAGTGGTTGTTATCCAGTGTTATCCAGATATCTGATTGGTCTCCACTTGGCGATCTGATTGGTCATTATCAAGGGGATCTAATTTATCTTTAAGTTATCTGATTGGTCATAGTGTAACCAATAATACTGATCAGAGTTTCAAAGCCTCATTTTCATAGGCAGTTGCCTATCAGACAACAGAAACAGCTAAGGGACAGCAACATGTAGAGGACTTAAACACAGGTCAAGAATTTCCTTAAAGTAAGGACTGAGAAGATAGTTCAGCCGACAAGATGCAGTTGCATGCAGCTGACCCCGGTTCCAACACATGGTTCCATCATGTGGTACTGGGTCAGTACCACACATGGTTCTTCTGAGCATCAGTAGGAGTTATTCTTGAGACGAAAAAACAACCGCCGCTACCAAACAACAGAGTTTCTTTCATTTGTGTTATTATTTTTATTGAATCATTGTGAGCTACAGTTACAAAGCTTTCATGTTTGAGTTTCAGGCATACAATGATCGAACACCCATCCCTCTCCCACCCCCACTCCCACCCCTCCCCCTGCCTCTATGGCAGACAATTTCCCCCATACTCTCCCTTTAGTTTCGGGCATTATGGTTTGCAATACAGGTACTGAGAGGCCATCATGTTTGGTCCCTTATCTACTTTCGGTACACACCTCCCATCCCGAGCCATCCCTCCAACCACCATTGACTTAGTGACCCCTTCTCTGTCCCAGCTGCTTCTCCCAGCTCATGAGGCAGGCTTTCAACCATGGAGCAGTCTTCCTGGCCCTTGTCTCTACTGTCCTTGGGTGTTAGTCTCATATTATGTTATTTTATGTTCCACAAACGAGTGCAGTCCTTCTATGTCTGTCCCTCTCTTTCTGACTCATTTCACTCAGCATGATACTCTCCAGGACCATCCACTTATAAGCAAATTTCATGACTTCATCTTTCCTAACAGCTGCGTAGTATTCCATTGTGGAGATGGGCCCAAGTGTCTTTAACCAGCTGTCTGCAGCAGAGTCTCTTGAAGGCGTTACCTGTGGTTGGTCCAGGCTGAGGCGCTGCTGCGGACTTCGGAGAACTGTGATGAAGTGCGGTCATGGAGCAGACTGCTCCGAGAGCCGGCCCAAGAACCCTGGAGCCTCCAACTCTTACTCTAACAATTTTGCCACTATGAAGAGACTGCTACCAGCTCAGCTGGGTGGGAAGAGATGGCAAATATCAGAACAGCTGGAAATGAGTAGAACAGAAGTTCCTCTCCGGAGGCCACACTGGGGACTCTGTGGGTTCTGTCCTTGCAGTGATAGCTGTTGCATTTCTGGGACCAGGTGTCTAGTTCCATGCCACACCTGACACAGGGCCGAGCCCTCCTGAAGTACGGCATACGTTCAAGCAAGACATATAGGGTTGGGGAATCCCTAGTCTTCATACCCTTCAACATCTTATTCTAGATAAGATTATTCAATATCTTCAGTGGTTTGCATCCTGTGAGTCTCAAGAATCTTAATGGACTCATAATAAAATTTCTAGGAAGCCATCCTTACTACTCAGGGCTCAGAACATAGATACTAGTGCTAGACAGTGCAGGCTCTTACGTATATATTATTAGTACTTTAGTTTGGGGGGGGTGGTGCACACCAGGTGGTGCTCAGGGCTTACTCCTGGCTCTGCACTCTGGAATCACTCCTGGCAGGGCTCAGAGAACCGTGTGTGACACCAGAGAGTGAACCCTGCTCTGCAGTTAGCAAGACTAGTGCCCAGCCCTCTGCTCTGTCTCTCAGGCCCTGACAGCCAGGTGTCTAACTTCAAGGCATCACTTTTGGCTATAACAGTCTCTGCCAGGCCAGGAATTTCTGTCCAAGGGCTACACTCACAGGCAGCTGGCTCTATACAGACTGATTAAATGACACTCTCTAGATAGATGAAAATGATTGCATGGGTCCCTTCCAGCACCAAGACTCCATTAACCTCCCAAATGGGTTTACCCCTCCATCAGGAAAGCCAACTGAATGTGAAAGATAAGATCAACAGGGTGATAAGAGAAAAAATCTTCTTGGACAAATGCCATAAACTTGTTGCTCAGCTCTGGGACCATCCTAAGCCCCTCCAGAAGAGAAAATATGCCTTTTACTCAGAAAATAAAGAAGAACTTTATTTTAGGGCCTTGGGTCCGTAGGGTTGTTCCCAACCTAGGTCCATTGTTTTTTTTGTCCTCCTAACTCATCTGCAACAGCAGGTTTTAACTTGACAAAGAACCAATATAGCCTCGTCTACCTCTGGCCTCCTGCAGTTTAAATGCATGGGGACCCTAAGCAACCGGGAAGTCTCATTTTGCCAAAAGCCAATCCTAAGCAAGATTTAGGCCTGATAAGAGATAACAGATTTTTTTAAAAAAGCTTTTAAGTCAAGAAATTGATTCTTTTTGTTTCTTGGAACACCCGGCAGTGCCCAGGCTTACTCCTGGTTCTGTGCTCAGGGATCACTCGAGGTGGGGCCTGGAGAACAGATGGGATGCTGGCGATCAAACCCTGCCTGGCTAGTGCAAGGCAAGTACACGACTTGCTGTGCTATCACTATCACTCTTATCCTGAGAAAACAGATTTTTTTTCAAGGTGTAAAAGTGTGAAGTAATAAACAGAAATGTCTTTAGGACTAGCAGATAGTCAATAGGTATAAAAAAAAAGCTTTCCTAATTTAATGCTTACCTGTTTTCTGACTGTAAACTGCTAACAACGTTAAACTTGATGTGAATTAATGAGGCCCTTGAAACAAGGGAAATGCATAAATGTTCTCCATCACTTATCATTAGGGAAATGCAAATCAAACAATGAACTATCGCTTCATGTCAGTGATACTGGCACACATAAAAAATATTGGTATGGATGTTGGGGGGAGAAAACTTCTTCATCCACTTTTGGGGTGTTCAGCCTCCTTGGAAAACACACTGACCTTTCCTAGAGTCACTGAGCATCCGTACAACCTGGAGATTCTACCTCTAGGCATCTGTGCAAGAGCCCCGCAGCGTAACTTTGAAAAGAAATCTTTGCCCCTGTTTCTGTTGAAGTACTGTTTACAGTGGTCAATACCTGGCACAAGCTCAGTTCCCAAAAATAGATAACTGGACTGAGATATTGTGTGTGTGTATGTGTGCGTGTGCACAATGAACACTACTAGTTATTGGAAAGGACAAAATTATTTCCCAGTATGTGGCTGGAGCAAGAGAGTGTCATGCTGAGTGAATCCGCGGAGAGGGCCAGGTGCAGAATGAGGTCCCATATCTGGGGTGCAAAGAAACTGAGCAACACATACACAAGGCCAACAGAACCACAAGGCTGGCCAAGGTTGGCCAAGTGTCCTGCTTCTCCTGGGAGGAGGAAGCAGGATGCCTGGGACGGGTCCCTGGGAAGCTGACGGCGGGAAGTGGGCACTGTAGAGGTGGGTGTGGTGTTGAAATATTGTGTGCAGAAATTATCACGAACAGTATCATAAAGCACGGTGCCCCCTTAGAAATAGGAGAAGACGCGGTAACAGGACCAACCAAATCTCAGGACTCCAGGGCAGAGCGAGCATCCCTGAGGCCAACTCCAGAGAGGTGCCAGGGGGTCCCAGGGTCATGTGACAGTACGGCCAGGAAACAGGAGAAGGCGCAACAGGTGCGGCCAGGTGGGGCGAGTCCCACCCCGAAGGGCTCAGCGTCTGGGGACCACAGGTGGCGCCAGGGGTCAAAGCTGTCTTCTGGAACCATCTGTGGTGTGAGGCACGTGCCACGGCAGCTGCACTGCTGGCCCCGCCCAGAGTGCCTTTGCTCTTCGGTCTCCTGGCCGGGGGGGATGTCGTGTGGGGACCCGGAGACTCCTGGCCGGGCTCACGGGAGCTGGGGAAATCCTGTACGGGGGCCCACAGTGCCCACTGACCCTCAGGTTTGAGCCGGGGCGAGCGTGAGAAAGCTTACCTCCAAGGGGCTCTTGCTTAGCACTTTCACGGGCAAACAATGCAGATTAGAGTCAGGAAAACTCATTGCTTGGCTTTCGTTAGATGAAAGTGGGAAAAACTTCCCAGCTTTCCGTTGTGTCTCCCGGGATCATATTCTGGGATTTTGTTCCCTAGAGTCTGCTTTGCTGTTCTTTGCAGGGAAAGTGACAGACTTTCGTGCCTGAGAAGTTCTGCTTCTTCGTTGGCAGCTGCACTATTCCGGTGATCTTCCCTCCAAAGGAACAGTGTCCACTGCAGGTGGTTGCTTCTCAAGGGACAACAAATATTTGCCTGCGGGGGAAAGTGTATTCTTGTTCCCTACTATTGAGAGAGGATGCCTCAGTTTCCCCTGGCAGCTGCTGTGAGCAGTCCATTTTTGGCAGCCCCCATCCTAAATTTTTGATGTCCTGAGAATTCCTAGGCTGTCTCTGATAAACAAGGAATTAACAATTTTCCAACCTGGAATTCTGCCCAAGAGCTCACGAGGAGGCTAGCATAAAGAGGAAACTAAGGCAAACGGCCAGACAAGGGCCTGCTGAGTCCTTGCACTGCATCCTTTGTAACACCTGCCAATTGACAAGAAATGCAAAGAGCCCGATTTTCATATGTTAACCTCTACAGAGAAACTCTTACCTTATTCCTCCCCACATCTGTAGAGCACACGTTTTTCTATAGAACACAAAAAGAGCCATAGGAAAATTAGTCCTATACTCAGTTCCTCCCCTTGGGAATTCCTTTTATTTTCTCTTCTACTTTCCAATAAACCGTTCTAATTTCCAAGTCTGAGTCTGAGCATCTTCATTACTCAACACTTTTATTTTAGAAAATATTGAAGAACCTGGGGATTGTGGCTGGAGAACAGGGTCCCAGTGTTCTGGAACCAGAGACCCATTGTCACTGCTGCTCCATCACTTGCTGATGGCACTATTAACTCTCTGAATTTTGGAATTGAGGGACACTCCACCCCGGGCGTCGATCCACTTGATATCAATAAATACTGGACTCCTTCATGGCAATAGGGCACCAACAGCCAAATATGTTTTAGGAAAAAAACCTGTTTTTAGTCTCAAATGAAGAGACTACATATCTTAGACTCATAAGTCTCAAATGAAGAACTACAAAATAGTTGGCATGTCTTTGACCTCTCAAGATAGTATCCCGCCCACATGGCAGAGCCTGGCAAGCTACCCATGCATGGTGTATTTGATATGCCAAAAACAGTAGTAACAATGGGCTTCATTCCCCAACACTGAAAGAGCACCCAATATGGCGGCATTAAGAAGGATGAGCAAGGAAAGGCTGATAAAATCTCAAAGATGAACTGGACTGCCAAAATGAAGGAGGGCTAAAATGATTGTCTGGACTTTCAATGCACGTACGCTGGCATCAGAAGCATCCATCCAGGACCTGATGGTGCAAGTGCAGAAGATCAAGTGTGACATCATTGGTCTGAATGAGAAGCATTGATCACATCACACCATTTTGGACAATGGAGAAGAACTATCCCTCGGAACATGCGAAAATAGAGGTGACAGAGGTGTTGGTGTCCTTGTCAACATGAATTTGGCCATGAACATTGATTCATTCAAATGCCTAAAAATCCAAATCAGACGATTATACTTGAATAGATATGGCTTATTGCTGGCAGTTTCTATCTTCGTCGTCTATGCACCAGCATCCAACTACGATAAAGAAGAAATTGAGAAATTCTACATGGAGCTGGAGAAGTTCTATAAGGAAGACCACACCTTCTACAAGAGCACTGTTGGTGATTTCAATGCCAAGATAGGTCCGAGAAGGTCACCTGAAGAACTCAACACCGGGAACCATGGCCTAGAATGGAATGAACAGGGTGAGAGACTGTCTGAGTTCATCATGTCGACCAAGACCATCCATGGTAACTCACAGTTCCAGAAGGCCGAATCTAAATGTTGGACATGAGAGTCTCCCGGTGGACAGTTCCACAACAAAATTGACCACATCATATTCAATCGATGGTTTTGCCTGACCAGTGTTGCTCTTTTCCCAAAATTCCAAATGTTATCGAACCACCATCTCCTTTGTGCAAAATTCTACTTCACAGAGCAGGGAGAAAGGACTGCAAGGTTTTAGTTTAAGAAGAGAACTCCCAGAATGACCACCAACTGGGAGCCCTTTGGCATTATTTCGGTACGTGGGAAGATGCAGTCGTCTTTGACAACATCAATATGATCAACATGTTCAGCACATCCATGACTGCGCAAGAAATGCAAAGAGTGAGAAAACCACAAAAAGATGACTGTCTTTGGAGACTCTTGAGCTCATTCACCAACATGGTTTGGCAAGAACCTCAGGCAATCACAACCTCAGGCAATCACATCTGAGCTCAAAAGCTGTGCAGAAAAGCTATAAAGGAAGACCTCCAAGAGAGAATAACAGTGGTGTTGGCCAATGTGGCAGAAGCCAGGAAAATTATTCGCAATGCTCTTTTATCCTTCGCCAACTACAAGACCAAGATTACTGCCCTCCAATGTCCTGATGGATCTATCATATCTTCCAGAAGGACAATGAAGAGGATTATTCACGAGTCCTACTTGGATCTCTTCGACAGCCACGTCCACCTGCCCACATACCAAATTCTGCAGGATGGATAGGTCATTCCCAATGTCCTCCCATCTGAAATCTGACATGCCATTTTATCAGTAAAGATGCATACAGCACCTGATCCGGACAAGGTCAGACCTGAACACCTGAAGAATCTGCCACCAGTACTCCTCAATACACTGACTCAGCTCTTCACACTCTACTTGTCCGAATGCAAGGTTCCGTCCCAATGGAAAACCACCAGTACTGTACTGTTGTACAAGAAGGGAGGATACACATGACATCACCAACTATCGCCCACTCTGCCTGTAGTCCGTCATCTACAAGATGTTCACTCGAGTCTGTGTAAAAAACTAAAACTCGTCGAGGGGGCGCGCACACTCTTGGGCTCTCTGGGCGGCTCTGTCTCACCGCCCACGTTCGGTACCCCAGAACCGCTGTGTGTGCCGTCGGTCAAGGGCAGGCGATGGAAGGAAGAAGGCCAAACTGTCGGTCAAGGGCAGGCAATGGAAGGAAGAAGGTCAAACTGGTTGCTCGATTGGTTTATTTCATTCTCTCTCCCTGCTTCTCTCCCGGCTCTCGGTCTCTCTCGATCTGTGGATCTGGCCCCCAACCCACATTTAACAGCCTAGTTAAATCTCCACAGCATGAGGGGGTTGGTGCATACACATAGGTGTGGTCAGCAATAGGGTAAGGTTCCTTTCCCTCAGGGGATGCTTCTCCTAGGACTTAATTCTCTTTCAGCAGGAGGATCCACCCAAGGGCAGAGTCCCATGAATGTGTTTCTCTTCTCCTCAGCCAGCAAACATATAAGAATTCATAATATTAATCATTTTGTATGGACACAATAAGAGATGCATTAAAACTTATAGAATTGCTCTCCTGGGGCCATCTCAATCTCAGACTATAGTGCTCAGGCCAGAACAGTCTTTCCTATCCCTAGCAGGGTCCTAGTCACATCATTACTTTTGGATCATGACAGCATTTGTCTATGATCAAGCTCTTAACTTATAGTTAAGAATTAGGCACTTTGGCCAGGCCCATCTCGATGCCAGGGTAGCACATAACTCACCGCTTGCCCTGGATCCTTCCTGTCCCTCGTCGGGACCCTGCTTTTGGGGTGCTAGGAACTGAGGGCAACTGAGGCTTAAGTGGAGAAAGCAGATGCCGGGAGGGAATAATATTCGAGGCCAATTAAGTCCCAAGTTACAAAAACATAATATTGTCTTCTTGTGTCTATACAAAAAAGACATAGCTTTAAAGTAAATTATTCAAAAGGCATAAAGAGGAGAGAAAGACAATGTTATAATATTCAGTGTCCTAGGAAGTTCTGACCTTACAAATTAGCAGAGTCAGATTAAGGGAAGAGCAGATAAACTGGTAGAAGTGGTTACAGATAAACAAAGGAATGGGAGTGACTCGGGAGCACTTTGATGGGCGTGACTGATAAACCTAAGCTCCTTGTGGCAAGGGGAGCAGGACAAACCAATGATATCCAACATGCGTCATCCTGAATAGAATAGGCAGAACACTAGATGAAGGGCAAGGGTGTGAGCAAACCGGGTTTCAAAAAGGATTCAGCACAATAGACCATATCCACACAGTGACCAATCTCATTGAAGTTTTACGAGAGTTCAAGATGCCTCTCTGATGTTCATTGATTTAAAGAAGGCATTTGCTTCTATTGAGACTGAAGCGGTCATCGAAGCCCTAGCCAAGCAGGGTGTTCAAACTCAGTACATCTAGATCTTCCATGAGCTGTATTACGGATTCACCACCAGGATCTCACCATTCTACAAGGAAGTGATCATCGACGTAAAGAGAGGGGTTTGGCAGGGTGATACCATTTCACTCAAACTCTTCAGTGCCACCCTCGAGAGCATCATGTGACGACTGGAATGGGAAGGAATGGGAGTGAAGGTAGACAGTTGACAGCTACACCACCTCTACTTCGCTGATGACATCGTTCTAATAACACCAAACATTTGCCAAGTAGCACAAATGCCGACTTTGACCATGAGTGTGAAAAGGTCAGACTGCAGCTGAATCTCATGAAGACAATGCTCATGAAAAAATGAACTAGTCCTTGACGTTCCATTTGCTCTCAATGGAATGGACATCTTTGAATGCAGCAGCTATGTGTACCTGGGTCGAGAACTCAACATGAGGAATGATTTGACTCCAGTCATTCATTCCTGCATTGGAGGAATTTGATTGGAGATGCATTGGAGAAAGAGAGCATCGTGGAATGCCTTTAAGAGTGTCGATGAAATTGTCAAGAGGACGAAGAACCTCAGCTTGGGCACATCTTTTCAATTCCACCATTCTTCCTGCACTAACATAAGCCTCAATTACCTGGGCCCTATGGAAACAGGATGAGAATGCTCTTAGGGTATCCCAAAGAGGAATCAAAAGAGCTATGCTGGGACTATCACATTTCATTCAAGTGAGAGAAGGAATCTGGAGTTCTAACTCCGTTGATGATCAAGAATCAGGGACGCTGTCTTGTTTCCCAATGCGTTGAAAATCATATGGGCCGGACACATAAGCGATTTAGAGATGGCCCCTGGACTAGAGCTGTTACCGACTGGATTCCACAGGACGTCAAAAAAAACCACATGGCCACCCACCAACGAGATGGTCAGACTTCTTCAAAACCCTGAACAAATGGTTTGAGGTTCTTTGTGTTCCTGGAACGAACAGACAGCATCCGGCTATACTAGCACACGATAGGGACGAATGGAGACGTTCCTGGCACCTGCTCGAGCAAATCAAAGATCAACAGGATGACAAGTGATACAAGTGATACAAGTCTTTGACCTGCTTAGTAAAAACACTGGGAAAAGTTTAGCTTAGAATTTATAAATAAGGAAAGCACAATCTATTCCTTTAAAAAAATGTTGTTGTTTTGGGGCCACACCCGGTGGTATGCAGGACTTAACCCTGGCTCTGAGCTCAAGGATCCCTCCTGGTGGGGCTCTGTGGACCATATGGGGTGCCAGCAATGGAACAGGGTCAGCCGCATGCAAGGCAAATGTTCTTCCCACTGTGTTACTGCTCCTGCCCCAGCATAACCTATTTCTGCACCAAGATCTGGCGAATTCGTTGGAAAATCAGAAGGTGTGCAAACTCAAGGAAGCCTGAATCATAAAAATATCAAGGACTTAAATCAGTCTTGCAGAACTCCATGCAGGAAAATAGAAATAATATTCCAACTAAAATTGTCTTATGAGAAAAGCCTTGAGTTTGTCCCATTGTTGGGTGGAGCTACTATGCTGAAGGTATCTGGGAATTGGCAGGCTATTCTTACTGCTATTGCCCGGGATCCCGACACCAGAAACCTGCCCTGTAGCACTGGTGCCAGGTGACCTCTGTGACGTGGGAGGGGGAGATGCCGCTGCCTTGAGAACGGAATCTAGAGCTTTCGCTCTACGCACCTCTGCCCACGGGGGATGGCTGCAGAAGTCTAGAACTGATCAGAGTCTGCCGAGAGCCTTGTTCTCCGCAAGAAAGTGAAGTCGGTGGGTCCCCGGGGGTGACTTAAGTGACACAGAGAGGATAAAGGCTGCCACTCTCTCCAAGTCCACCTCTGCCGCTCTGGGCCGGTTGGCAGGCTAGGGCTCATACAGTCTGCAGTGAGCTTCTTCAAGGCATCTGCAAACTGTATCTTTAAAATATCCTTCTAGGAGACGTTCCCCACCAGAGGACATTCTGGCAGGGGGACCGTGTGGCAACGGAACAGTTATTCTCCACCCACCACCCACTCCACAGGCCAGGAGCGAAGGTCTTCCTGCACAGCCAGACGACCTCCACAAAGCTCCTGCGACTTCAGCCGAGGATCAGGATGCACCTCCCACTGTCGGTTGAAACAGCTTTACAAGACGTCATGAGCAGCAATCTGTGTGCCTCAGTGTAAAACACGGGGTTGGGCTGGAGCTCAGGTCCCCGGGAATCTAAAGCTCCAGCGTCAGCACCCACAACAGTCTAGGTGGCGTGAATCTGCCCACGAGGGCGTCACAGAGCATGAGACAAGCACACACACACACAGGGACTGCCTGAATCTCAGGGCCCGGGACAGCCCCCAGTGGTCTCACAGGCTGCTTACTCACTACAGTGCCCCTCCCACTGCTTTAGGTGGCAGAGTGGAAAGGGGACCCTGAAACGGAGGAGCAAGAAGTTTGTTTACTCAGAAGTTTATTCTTAGCTGATTTCACTGTGTCGTTCCTTAAGTGCACTGGACTTTCAGCAAGGGCGGCAGAGCCGGCAGACTGCACAGGAGGGATGGGCTGGGACCCTGCAGGGATCTGCTTAAGGGGGAAGAGCTGTTGGTTTCCCTACTCCTGCTGTAACTACTCTTTCTCACTTATGTAACAGTGCTCGCTTTGCTGCACTTGTGTCAGGAAGTGGACCCTGGTGGGCAAAACAAGCTTTGCAGGTGCTTAGAAAAGAGCCTGGGCACCAGGATGTTTTCCTAAGAACAAGAAGCCAGGGCTTCCGCTGTGAGGCTGCCGCTCTGCCTCGCAGGACAGCCCGCCAGCTGGTGGCCATAAGGACTCCTCCAAATTCTATTTTTTTTTTTTTGTCTCTGGTGTTCTTTAGACAGTGAGCGCATCAACATTCACTAGGCCCATGAAGAGCTGAGGCTGGGGGTCTGGCATAGCCCATCCAGCAGGTACCCTTGAAATATGAAGTTGTGACAATTTCCTGATGCATTTTTCCCGTGTTGTCCTCCACACCTAGAAGACCCCGGGCAGTCTGTCTCTGCCTTCCCGGCACCAGGCAGAGAATGGCAGTTTTTCTGTCCTTTCCTGTTACTCGATTTCCCCCTGAGACACTTTTGGTAAACCGTTTGCATCATAAGATCTAAACTATTTTATCCAGGGGCTTATCCCATCCTTTGGGTCTGTTATTATGGAATAAATCCTCACATTGGGAACAATGGGAAAACAAAAGGATGAATCTCCACAGCAGACAGGACAAGTCCAGGCAAGTTTATCAAATTTCTCAAGCCTGGTCTAGAACGACCTCAATCTACACTCCATGTAGTGGTACTGGGAATCAAGCAATCACTAGAAAAGAGATTTAATCAGCTCAAGGAGTTGGGTCCAAATATGAAAGAACACATTACAATTTGCATGGAGGGAGCTAATGAATGCAATAGTAAGCCACCGCAACAGAAATCTGAACGCTGAGAGCTGCATCAACAAACCTGAAGACAAATGCAAGCCATCGGCAGTAAGGAAGAGGCCAAGGAAACGAGAAGAATGGAGGAGAATGGACGTTACTTAATGGAGGGCCATAAAAGGAATATTCTTCAGATGACAGGAATACCAGAAGCAGAGGCAGTGCTGAGAGCAGACACTGGTGGAGAGTGTGTGCTGGAAGGTTCTATGCATTGAACCTACCATTAGGAGTACTTTAAAGCACAGCGCCTCAAATAAAAATGAAGAGAAAATGAAAAACAGCAGCATGTACAAACAGGTTTAATCAATCTTAATGGGCTTTGGAATTCCATTTTTAACCCTGTCTACGGTCCTGTGAAATTAATGAAAGCTCTTCCATTTCCCATCTCTACGGCACTGACTGATTTTGTTTGCCTGTTTTTGACCACACGTGGAAGTGCTTAGTGCTCACTCTTGGCTCCGCATTTGGGGGTCGCTCCTGACTGCTCTGGGAACTGCATGAGGTGCCGAGAATGTAACCCAGGTTGGCCTCACGCCTGGAGCCCTGAAGAGTCTCTCTAGACCCTGGGCCACCATAATCCGGTATGGCCACCATACCCAAGCTGGGCTCCACAATCCCGAATGGCCACCATACCCAAGCTGGGCTCCACCATCTCTGGCTGGACGTCACTGAGATGTTAGTCTGCTGAAAATTCAGGTATGCGGGTTTTGTGACTGAAATCTCCAGGCTCTTTCGGGGTCGGAATGGGCTACCTCCCCCACCTCCCTGTATCTCCAGAAATCCCAGCAGTCATGTCCACACCCACACCCCAAAGATGACACCCAGTGACAGAAAAAAAGCTGCTCCAGGTCTGCCTCCCTGCTAATATTGAGTGCCCTGAACAAGTATGATGACCTCTTGATACCTGTAATGCAAACCACAAGGTGCTAAAGGACAGAGAAAGAAGAAAGGTACCTGCCACAGAGGCAGGGGGAGGGGAGGGCAGTAGAGACATGGTGGGAGGGAAACTGGGGACATAGGTGGTGGGAAAATTGGTTTTGAATCTTGTAATCAATTATCTTTGGGCAAAATATAGCGGGTGTCAGATAACTTTGCTCTCCTTTTCATTCTCCTTGGCCTTCAAAAGTCTTAATCTCTTGGTGAATACCAGATAATTAAACAGAGTTTTTAAAAAAGAGGAACATAGTGAAACTGAACCAGAGAAATAGTGTGTTTGGGGGACGAAGGGGATTGTAAGACAATGACCTTGCATTAGGCCAACCTCAGCTTATCTCCAGGCACAGAATATAGCCTCTGAGACCCATCATCCCACTTTTGGGGCAGGGGCTGATCTTTACCTGATTGTACTCGGGGATCACTCCTGGCAGGGATCAGGGAATAATATTGGATGTTAGGTATCAAACTCACGGGTCACTCTGTGTAAGACAACACCCTGCCCACTATCTCTCTGGTCTCTCATCTCACCTTTATTTTGTAGTAAGAGACGATATCTTCAAGGAGAACATTCCGTATCCTTTTAAATTAATACTCTCTGTTTTGGTCAGCTCTAGTAGGTGGGATTGTGGTTAGTTCTGGAGTTCTGTTCCTAATTCCTTGAGAGATCCCCAAACTGCTTTCCGTGGAGGTGAACTAACTCAGTGGAGCTGGCCCCCTGGACACCACATTCCTGCCATTCTCACTGGTGTGAGACGACATCTCGGCGTTGTTTTGATCTGTGTTTCCCTAATCAAGACTGACAGTGAGCACATTTGCATATTGCCCGTTCGATGGCTACATGTCTTATATGGGGACCTGCCTGTCATATCTTCTTCCCATTTTAAAATAGGCTGTATACAGATTTTTAAATAGATTTGTTGGTTTTGTGAGTGCTTTGTAGATCTTAACTATCATCCCTTTATCTGATATACTGTCTATAAATATTTTCCCTTCTTCGGTCTTTTTATGATAGCTAAGTGTCTTTTGTTCTGAAGATAGCTAAGTGTTTTTTGTTTTTAATTTGATGTATTTCCATTTATTTATTTTTTTGTGTCTTTGCTTCTTTTGTCTCTCCCATTGAAAACACCTCTGCAGTCATGTGAAATAACGTTTTAAACTTGGTGCTGTCCTAGCTATCCAAAGCACGGGAGTAACTTTTAGAATCTCAGGTAATTTCATATCCCTCAGATGATTTCTGACTAATTCTCTGTTCCGGTAGTCTAGAGATGCATAACTCACAGAGCCACAGGCTGATACCCCCGATTTTCATTAAACTGTGACTGTTGTTTGCAATTTTGCTAAAGTGAAGTCTTATAGACCCTATATTACGTAGCGAATCATAATGCTAGTAATTTAATTTTGCTTTTCTGTATTTCTTTCTCCGAGTTCTTACTTAAAATCGTCCTTATCTCCATCAATTCCTTATAGGTGGATTCTTCTAGGAAGTTGATCTAAGCGCTCTCCACGTCTTGCCATGGGCCTTTCTGGGCCACTATGGGGACGCTTTCTAGTGATGCTCCAGCAACGAGCACCAGCTCTTTAATTTGCATTTGCTTGCTTCAGTGCTTGTAATAATCAGAAAGTCATTACAATTCTCCATGTTCCAAATTGGACTCAATGGCCTGGAGGGTTTGTGTTTGGTCCACTGGCTTTGGGCTGCCTCCACCTGCTCCCTCCCACCTGTCACTGAGTTTGGACCCAGGGATCATCAGATGGAGAAGGTCTGGAGCCTTGGTGAAAACTCTTTGTAATTACTTTCCAAATGCTACTGAGAACTCCTGGGGTTGCTTTTCTGGTCTTCCCAATTTTGGCAACCGTGCCTTCATATGACAAATTTTATTATAAATGTGGAACTTACTTTTTTTAATTAATGTAAGTCAGAGAAAAACACAAGGCAAGTGGACTTGATTATTGTTCACGACTGGGTGTCTGTTGATAATGAAGTTGAATAAGTAACAAATTCATGTATAGTTTCCATATTTTTCACAGTTACTTTATTTTGTCTTATTTTTTGAAGTAAAAACAGTTTGCATTTGAAACTTCTGAGAAAGAGGTGAGAAAGAGGGGAGAGGGGGAGAGAGAGAGAGAGAGAGAGAGAGAGAGAGAGAGAGAGAGAGAGAGAGAGAGAGAGAGAGAGAGAGAGAGAGAGAGAGAGAGAGAGGGAGGGAGGGAGGGAGGGTGAGAGAGAGGGAGGGGGGAAGAGGGAGGGGGGAGAGAGAGAATCGAGCTCAAGAGAGAACAAGGCTTCTCCAAAGTGGAGAAAGAGCCCCGCGTACTCACCCCAGCATTAAAGCATGAGGGCATGACGTGCACATCTCAAGAGGGGAGAGTCAGGTGACACAGACGCTCAAGCCCTGCACACACGTGCTCAGGCCGTACCTGTGAGCTCATGGTTCGCTTCAAGCTATCTATTGAGATTGCTTACAAATAATCTTGATATAATTACCAGTCAGGTTGTTATAATTCGTACACTCCATTTTCACTTTAAATTAAGCACTTCTCAAAGTGTGATAATTCTCACAGTTTATTAGTTTATTATTTTAAAGGTAGAATTTTTTTCTTGGCTGAGGGGGTAGTGAGGACAAAAAACAATTCATGCCATAACTAAAATGGAAGATGCACTACAAATATGATGCTCTGATTAAAATAATTTGATAGAATAAAACATGTTATCATAATCACAAGAAATATACATTTTATTTTCTTGCTCAATTTCACATAAAATTAAAATTAATTCACTTCTAATTAATTTTAGAATTAATTCTAAAGTAGATTTATTCTACTTAAAGGAAAGTTTTTCTAATGGTGCCGTCCTCTCTGGGTTTCATGTAGTTACCTCAGCTCACGCTGCCACGGCCTGGTTCTGCCTATCACCTGTTGCGTTTCTTCCCAAAGGGCTGCTCTGTTTGCTGAGGCCCGGCCTCTCTTCCCCTGCACACCACAGGAGTGAGGTCAGCTGGGGCATGTCCTTGTCCCTCTGCCTTATTTCCTTATTTCCCTCAGTGTGAAACCTTGCAGTTCCGGCAAACGCTTTACTGAAAAAAGTATATATGTTTGCACTAAGTTGCTCCAGTGAAGTGTCTCATGGTACAAGAAACTGAAAACACGGTACACTCCTCAGCTTTGTCCGGGGTATCCAACTCCAACTAATTTTTAATCCTATTTTTTATTAAGGCACGTGCTCTACCAAGTGGCTCCTGTTGAGTATTAGACATACCCTAGTGCAGCCCCGGTCCCTCCACCAGTGTCCAGGCCGCCCGCCAATGCAGTAAGGACCCAACGGTCTGTTCCGCTTGGACTTGCAGTTCCAGCTTCCGGGGCCTGCAGGGCTACGTCTGGCCACGCTCAGGAGCCGGTGCTCCCACCCAGGGTGGCCGTGCGCAAGGTGCATGCTGAAACCCTTGTGCTTTCTCTGGACTCCTGATTCAAGTATATTTTTAAATTAATTTTCATTTATTTAGTTTTTGCTTGGGGCCATGTGCAATAGTGCTCAGGGACTATTCCTGGCACTGTGTTTGGGCATTGATCCTGGCAGTGCCGGGGTCTGTGACTCACTTATCAATCTGGATCTGGGGGACAGAGATAGTACCGCAATTACGGTGCATGTCATGCACTGTGAGTCTTGGCGTCTCATGGTCCCTCAAGCTGCAATGCCGCATCCTTAAGCCCTTGCTCTAGACCTCAATCCATTGCTCAGATTATCACAGGCAGCACCTGGTCCTCCCGAGAACTGCCTAGGGACCCTCCCGCCCCCAAACACATGTGATAATTGATCTGCCATTTCAGAAAAAGCAAGACAAAACTTAGTTTTAGAACTTGTACGTGATCTAATTTTTTTATATCTTCTTGGAATGTCATATATTATTTACAATTTATTTCTATTTAACAAATCTTTTACCCAAGTTTAAAGATTTCAAAGCTAATAAACAATTTAAATTCAATTTATAACCTTTCATTAATACTGTTTATAACACAGCGGATAGGGTGTTCATCTTGCACATGGCCGACCCAGGTTCAGTTCCTCTGTCCCTCAAATATGGTGTGAACCATGGGAACACCTGTAAGGGCAATTGTAGGCCGCCCTAAAAGCCTCCATCGCTCTAGGAGAGCCCATCAAGCTACCGAGAGTATCTTGCCTGCATGATAGAGCCTGGCAAGCTACCCACGGTGTATTCGGTATGCCAAAAACAGTAACAACAATGGGCCTCATTCGCCTGATACCCCAAATCCCCCAGTATGGCAGCGTTAAGAAGGTTGAGCAAGGAGAGGCTGATAAAATCTCAGGGACTAACTAGACTGCCAAAACAAAGAAGGACTAAAATGACTGTCTGTACTTTCAATGCACTTATGCTGGCATCAAAAGCATCCATCGAGGACTTGATGATACAAGAAGAGAAGATCAAGTACGACATCATTGGTCTGACTGAAACAAGAAGGCATCGATCACATCACGGCATTTTCTACACTGGAGAAGAACTTTTCCTCGGAACATGCGAAAATAGAGGCATCAGTGGTGTCAGTGTCCTTGTCAACACAAACATGTCCATGAGCATTGATTCTTTCAAATGCCTAACAACCCGAATGAGACGATTATGCTTGAATAGATGTGGCTCACTGCCGGCAGTTTCTAGTTTTGTCATCCATGCCCCAATATCCAATTACGATGAAGAAGAAATTGAGAAATTCTACAGGAGGTGGAGAAGTTCTATTAAGAAAACCACACCTTCTAAAAGATCATCGTTTGTGATTTTAATGCCAAAATAGGACCAAGAAGGTCACTCAAAGAACTCAACATCGGGAACCATGGACTAGAATGGAACAAGCAGGGTGAGAGACTGTCTGAGTTCATCATGCCGACCAAACCATCCATGGTAACTTACAGTACCAGAAAACCGAATCTAAATGTTTAACATAGAGGTCTCCCGGTGGACAGTTCCACAACAAAATTGACCACATCATATTCAATCCAAGGTTTTGCCTGACCGATGTTGCTGTTGTCCCAAAATTCCAAACAGGATCAGACCACTGTCTCCTTCGTGCAGAATTCTACTTCACAAAGCGGGGAGAAAGGACTGCAAAGTTTAAGAAGAGAACTCCCAGAATGACTCCAAACTGGGTGCTCTTTGGCATCATTGCCCCAACCTGGGAAGATGCCGTCCTTGACAACATCGACGAGGAATACAACTGACTGGTTCAGCACCTCTATGACTGAATGAAGAATGCTGAGAGTGGGAAAGCCATAAACAAACGACTATCTTCAAAAACTCGAGCTCATTTGTCAACGTAGTTTGTCACAAGACTAAGGCAATCACAAGCTAACATCTGCGTTCAAAGCGATGCAGAGAAGCAATAAATGAAGACCTCAATGAGAGAAGAGCAGCAGTGTTGGCCAATGTGGCAGAAGCTGGGAAAAGTATTCGCAATGCTCACCTGTTCTTTGTCACCTACAAGACCAAGATAATTACTCTCTGACGTCCTGATGAATCTATAACATCTCCCAGAGGTGCAATGGAGAGGATTATTCACGACTTCTCCTTGAATCTCTTCAACAGCCATGTCCACCTGCCCACATATTAAATTCCTCAAGGTGGATATGTTGTTCCCAACATCCTCCCTTCTGAAGTCTGACACACCATTTTGTCAGTAAAGACGAGTATAGCACCTGGTCCAGACAAGGTCAGACCCGAACACCCAAAGAATCTGCCGCCACTACTCGTCAGTACACTGGCTCAGGTCTTCACACACTACCTGTTCCTATGCAAGGTTCTGTCCCAGTGGAAAACCAACAGGGCTGTTCTGTTATACAAAAAGGGAGACATACACGATATCAGCAACTATTGCCCAATCTGCCTGTTGTCCTTTGTCTACAAATTGTTCAGTTGAGTCATCCTGAATAGAATAGGCAGAATGCTGGATGAAGGACAACCATGTGAGCAAGTCGAGTTCTGAAAAGGATTCAGCACAATCAACCATATCCACAGAGTGACCAAACTCATTGAAGTTTCGAGAGAGTTCAAGATGCTGCTCAATCTAATGTTCATGGATTTAAAGAAGGCCTTTGATTCTGTAGAGTCTGAATTGGTCATCGAAGCCCTAGCCAAACAGGGTGTTCAAACCCAGTGCATTCTCGAGCTGTATTATGGATTCACCACTAGGATCTCACCATTCTACAAGGAACTGATCATTGATGTAAAAAGATGGGTTCAGCAGAGTGATACCATTTCACTGAAACTCGTCAGTGCCATCCTAGAGAACATCAAGTGATGACTGGAATGGGAAGGAATGGGAGTGAAGTTAGATGGTCAGCAACTAAACCACTTCTGCTTCCCTGATGACATCGTTCTAACCACACCAAACATTAGCCAATTGGCACAAATGCTGGCCGACTTCGACTGCGTGTGCGGAAAGGTCGGACTGCAGCTGAATCTCACCAAAACAATGTTCATGAAAAATGAGCTAGTCCCTGAGGTTCCATTTGCTCTCAATGAAACGAACATCTCCAAATGCAGCAGCTATGTGTACCTTGGGTCAAGAACTCAACATGAGGAATGACGTTGCACCAGAACTGCGTAGGAGGAAGAGAGCAGCGTGGAATGCCTTCAAGAGCATCGAAGAAGTGGTTAAGAGGATGAAGACTGGGCACATCTTTTTTTTATTTATTTATTTATTTATTTATTTATTTATTTATTTTTTAAATTTTATTTATTTTTAATTAGAGAATCACCGTGAGGGTACAGTTACAGATTTATACACTTTTGTGCTTATACTTCCCTCATACAAAGTTCGGGAACCCATCCCTTCACCAGTGACTGGGCACATCTTTTTGACTCCACCATTCTTCCTGCACTAACATACACCTCAGAGACCTGGGAATTATGCAAACAGGATGAGAACGCTATTCAGGTATCCCAAAGAGGAATCGAAAGAGCTATGCTAGGCTATCATGTTTGACTCATGTGAGAAAAGGAATCCAGAGTTCTGACCCCCGTTGGCGATCAAGAATCAGGGACGCTATCTTGTTTGCCAAGGCTTCAAAACTCAGATTAGCTGGACACGTAATGTGATGACTGCTGGACTAGAGCTATTACAGACTGGATTCCATAAGATGTCAAAAGACCACGTGGCCGCCCACCTACGAGATGGTCAGACTTCTTCATCAAAACCCTGAATGAATGATTTGAGGCTCTTTGTGTTCCTGGAGCGAGCAGATACCATTGGGCTACACTAGCACTCGGCAGGGAAGAATGGAGATGTTACTGGAGCCTGCTCAAGCAAATCGAAGAGCAACGGGATGGCAAGTGATACAGGTCAAGTGACACAAAAACAGTAATAATTCTTACAATAGAGACATTACCGATGCCCGCTAGAGCAAATCAATGAACAACGGGATCACAGTGCTACAGTGCTACAGTAATGATTGATGCCAAATAAATAGCATGTAGTTCAACTTAGTAGTTAATTGAAGATCAATCAAAACACATAAATCCACTTATGTTTGAAGATCCTTTATATAGTTATTCATTTTGCTAATCATTTGCTAATCATAATGCTATTAACAAAATCACACCAATATCCTCTCATGTGTCTGAGTCATTTTAAGACAAACTGGGACTCATAAGTCCCACCTTTGGGCAGATATGGAGTATACCTTGCTCTCTTTACTTGTTTCAAATATCATTATTGCTATCGGCACAGCTCCCACCACGTTGCCTCATGATAATTTCTAGCTAGAGGCCATACTTGGCATGACAATCTCGGGGTTTAGTAAAAACTTGCCTTTGAACTCATGCACTTAACTCTATAACCAATGCCTAAAAGTGAAAGTTTTTGGTGGGGGTCACACCGGCCTTGCTGAGGCCTAGCTCTGGACTCTGTGCTCAGGGCTCACTTCTGGCTGGACACAGGGCACCATACACAGTGCTAGGGGCTGAAGCCAAGACGCGTTCCCCATCCGTTCTATTATTCCAGTCCCATCAAGCTGTTTTCTTCGTTCTTCTGCTCACTCAAAATACAGTATTTTCATATCAGGTAGAAACCAATGAAGTCTCTTTAACTTTAATTTACTCTTCTACCTTGTTGGTCAATGGCTTGTATAATGCATGTTGCTTGTTCAGCTTGAATTTCGGTTCTTACAAAAGACTTGAACTATATATTATTAATTTATTTTTTATTTTAGGTATGATGCACTACTTTTCTTAATAACTTTTGTGATGAGAATTTTCTAAGTCACTTATACCAAAATCACCTTTTTTATTTATTTGCTTATCTAGCGTAGGACGCCCCCTGCCCTAGGTGATGGCAGATGGAGCAGAGGCGGGGCCCGTGGCCTTGGCCCAGCTGTGCTGGCATGATCTTCGGTGATGTTGGTCTCAGGGTCTGACAGGGCCAGGGGCCACAGGACCACCCCTAACCATGCTTAGGGGAGCACAGTGCTGGGAATTCAACTCAAAGCTTTGCTCGTGCCACATAAATCTTCATCACTTTGCAATACATCCATGCTCCTTAGTAACCATTAAAAAAATTTACCTATCTTCAAATTTGTCCACCAATAGACATATTTTAAAATAATTTCTATTACATGAGTCTTATTCCACTGTTATTTCAATGGTCACAGAGGTATTATTGTGTGTCTGAATATTAAAGAAATATTATTAATTTTTCAAGAACAACTTTCCCATGTTTGTATCGTTATTTACTCCTCTTTAATGAGAATAAATGTTATTGATTTTTTTCTATTTATTCACTTCTTTACCCCTGGTTCAAATAATTCTGGTATGAGTATGCTTTCATATGAGTAATATTTGTAGTTTATTCTTTTACTTTTCAGTTTAAGTGTCTCAAATCATAAATGAAGGTCCACAAAGGCTTTGAATATTTTTTGCAAAAAATGCCATAGTAAAAACTAAGTACTTTGTTCTAAAACCAGAATTAAGAACCCCATTTTTCTTAGTCAAGTTTGGAGAGTGGTTGTTTGGTGGGTATAAAATATTGATCAGGATAATGAAAGTTTCCAGAAGATGAATAAGTGATGACTGACCAATAATGTGGACATATTTTATGCAATGAAGTATATTTAAGTTTGCCTAAAGTGGGTAACTGTATGCAGGTATGTTTTACCAAAAATATTAAAAATGCCTACATCTATAGTTTGTTTTATTATTTGAAAGAGTTTTGGCATAAACCTAAGTACAACTATTCCATCATATGATACGATATTTACAATAATAATTTTGAATACACTTGTGTTAGACCTAGTTTCATGCGCTTTGAGTTAGTTACAATTTTCTAGAAATTTATCCAATAACAAATGATCAAACCCTTTGACTTTTTTTTGTCTAGTTGCAAACTTCACAAGTATGCCTTCCTTTCACCTATTAATGGGGTGCAGCTGAGGGCGGGGTGACAGGACAGCAGAAGCTTCTCGCTTTGGTGTGCCGTGCTCACTCGCAGGAGAGACTCCAAACACAGGACGGGGGTCGGCCCTAGGGCTGCCCAGAGTGGCCCCAACCAAACCAAAGTCACACCCCAAACCCAGAAGAGCTCCTGAACTGTGGACCTTATGTCACGTTCTCTTCCTTCTCTCAGGCTTTTGATCATCACATCTTGCAGTAGGTGATGATTTATTTCATCCCACCAGTTGAAAATGAGATACATAACATTAATGAATGCATATCTTTTGTTTAATTAGATGGTAATCATAATATATTTAGTAATGTTCTATTTATATACTTTAGGTCATAGTAAGTCTGCTCACATGAATTGTTAACATTATGAAATTAAGCTAACTAAATCCATTTTGTATTTAAATATGGTTTTGGAAATCTTTTTGAATATCTTATCTTAATCATCGTCTAAAGGTTTTTAAAATACTCTAAAGTATTTTGTAAAAAGAATAATTTTATGTAAAGTGTTCACAAATTACTATACATTAATCAATAAATATTAATGTCGGAGTTGGTAAACTTATTTTCTCTGTAATATTTTATTATGTGAATTAGAAATGTTTTTCTGAAATAAAAGAATTCTAACCATGCGAGTGCAGCTTATGCTTAAATTAGTAGATAATTAATTATGCCATTTGCTTGTATAGCCAGAATAATTGGTCTGTGAATCAAGAGTAGAGGAGAATATAGCTCTTCTTATTATTACACTAAATTATTTTGTTATTATCAAGTCAACTTGGTCTACGATAGTGCATTGCTTATGCTTTCATTGTACAAAGCCATCACATTACCACCATCAAAATGCCAAACTAAATCCGGACAAAGCCCACTATTGAACCTGTTTTCCTTCCATCCACTCAGACCTTTCTCACTTGGGGTAACCTCAACTCTATTGCAAGGACCCGGAGGGCTGATTCACTGGCTGTGTCCAATTCAGTGCCTTGCTCCCTTTCTTTCTGAGTCATGCATGCACATAAAGAACATTAGCACAAATTTGAAAGGTTTCATCTTTGTTTTTTCTCTTTATATTTGTTTTTCTTTTCATTTTCTCTTTGTATTTTTTGTTTGTTTGTTTTGTTTTGTCCAGCTATCCCCCAAATAAACAGTAATATGCCTTTTCCTGGCATATTACCTGCCAGGAAATATCCTGCCTCTGTACTCAGGCAAGCTCGGGGGGCCAGCGGGGGTGGTTGACGCCTAGTCACCCTCTTACAAGGCAAGGCCCCACCGACTTACGTCACTCAAGTCCCTTCTCCATGTGTTTCGAGCCACACCTGGTGGTCCCAGGAACTGCTCCAGGCTCTGTATCTAGGTATTTGGAGACCCTTACGTGGTTCCAGGGATCCAACTAGGGTTGGTTGGTGGCGTGCAACACAAGTGCCTACCCCTCATCTCTCCAGTCTGAGCCGTTCATGTTTGCCCCAAAGCTGAGTTGCATTCCACTGAGCATATAAACCACAACTTTCTGAAAAGAAAAAAAGAAAGTTATTTCCAATTATTCATGAGGCAACTGTTTCGGGCATAGATTGCTCGACCCTCCACCCCTAATCTCACACCAGCCTGACCTTCCCTCCACCGAGGTCCCCAGTTTCACACCTACCCACAAGTTTCCTTTTTTGAAGGCACAAACAAATTTACTTCATTTTCATTGTTACAACAAAATGGCAAATGAAATACTGATTTCCAGTTTCTGTGTATGTTTCACTTAGTGTCTTCTGACACAAATGTAATTGGGATTGTTTCTAAAATTTCTTTCTCTTCCAGTTTGTTGTTTGCATATGGAAATGTAACAGATTTTTGTGTGCTGATTTTGCAGCCTGTTACTTTTCTGTACTGGTTGATTTTTCTAAGAGAGTTTTTGGTGGAGTCTGTACATTTTCTATGTATATTGTGACTTCCGCAACTAGTCATAGTTTAGCTACTTTTCCAATATAAATTATTTACTTTGTTTTCTTTTGTTTCATACCTGCTTGTGGTTAGGACTTCCAGTGCTATGCTGAATGACAGAGGTGAAACAGAACCGCCTTATTGCAACTGACCTTAGAGGATCTTCGTGTTTTCATTATTTAAAATTATTTTCACGGTGGATTTTTGGTATATAGCTTTTACCATATTGAGATATATTCCTTCTGATCTATGTTGTTAAGTGTTTCACTGAATTTTGTCATCTATTAATATGATCTGTGACTTCTGTCTTCTGTTGGGGAGGAATCTCATTCCTTTGTTCTCCGGAAGAGCTTGATAATGATAAAAGTAATAGTTCATCAATTTTGAAGGTTTGGTAGCACTCACTAGTAAACCATTCTGAACCTGGGATTTTTGTTTTTATTTCACTTTAAAAAAATTATTGAAAATCCATGAGATAAGCCATTACAAAGCTATTCATGATTAGGTTTCATACAATGATCCAACACCCATTCCTCCACCAGTGTACATTTCCCACCAACAATGTTCCCTGTTTCCCTCCCATATCTCCCACCCTTCCCCCCCTGCCCGCCTCTATGACAGGCACTTCATTCTTTCTCTCTCCTTTTGTGTATTATGGTTCGCAATACAGGTACTAAGAGGTCGTTATATTTGTTCAGGGCATTCAGTACTTTTATTAGGATGGTAAGACTGAAGTAGCTTTTTAACTGAGATTAACTGTGGTTTTTGATCTCTTTTGAGATTTGTTTATCTGAAGCAAGGCTGGTAGTAGAGCTTACATGGTGGTGCTAGAGTTGATTTGTGGGGGGTGACTGCCAGTGCTTCCAGAAGCATTGGGAAGTGGGGGGAGTTAGCACACCCCAGCTCCAAGAAAGCCTGGAGATTTCAGTCATAAAACCCACGTACCTGAATTTTCAGCAGACTGCATCTGGTGAACCTGGGCGTTTGTGCTGGGGAGAGAGCTTTTCATACTGTTTCAATGTCCTGATAGAAATCGGTTGCAGTGTTCTTAGCAGAAGATAGTGAATTGGGTGGGTTCAGTCGGCTGGTTCGTGTCTGTCAGCCGATTGCATGCTCACTTTTTGGCCTATGGTAGATGTCTGCCTCAAGAGTGAGTACCAGTACGGACAGTCCTTCAAAAACTAGAAATTGAGCTTCCATATGACCCCACAATACCACTTCTGGGAATATATCTCAAGGATGCAAAAAAGTACAGTAGAAATGACATCTGTACCTATATGTTCATTGCAGCACTGTTCACAATAGCCAAAATATGGAAACAACCCGAGTGCCCCAGAACAGATGACTGGTTCAAAAAACTTTGGTACATCTACACAATGGAATACTATGCAACAGTTAGAAAAGATTAAGTCATGAAATTTGCATATAGGTAGACCAACGTGGAAAGTATCATGTTAAGTGAAATGAGTCAGAAATAGAGGAACAGACATAGAGGAACTGCACTCATTTGTGGAGTGTAGGGTAGCATCACATGAGGCTGACACCCAAGGACAGTAGATTCAAGGGCCAGGGGGATTGCCCCATAGCTGGAAGACTGCTTCATGAGTGGAGGGGAGAAGGCAGATGGAATAGAGAAGGGATCACTAAGAAAATGATGGGTGGAGGAACCAGTTGGGATAGGAGATGTGTGCTGAAAGTAGAGAATGGACCAAACATGATGGCCTCTCAGTGTCTGTGTTGCAAGCCATAATGCCCAAAAGGAGAGAGAGAGTATGGGGAATATTGTCTGCCATGGAGGCAGGGGGAGGGTGGAAAGGGGGGGTATACCCGGGATATTGGTGGTGGGGAATGTGCACTGGTGGAGGGATGGGTGTTTGATCATTGTGTGATTGTAACCCAGACATGAAAGCTTATAAAATTTAAATTTTTTTTTTTTAAAACGAGTGGTGCCAGAGACAGAGTCCATTCACCAGCAGCAGAGAATTCCCATTGCTGTCTCTGCTCAAACTTTCAGTTCTCAGTCTCTTGCTTCCTGTCTCAGGGCACGTGGAAATAGAGCTGGGTCCCTGGAAAGCTGCCCAGTGCTTAGAAGCTTGCAGGTCGGTTTCCAGTTATCGGAGCCCAGACAGGCTGTTTCCCTCAGTGCCTCTTCGTGCTGTTTTTCTGGGGCTTCTGTCACTCGGAACTCAGGTTCCTTTACTACATGTATTTTTGTGCTTGAGCTGAGGCAGAACTCTGCATTAATCCAGCATTTGCTGTAGTGTTGTTCTGGGGAGTTCCCAAGCAGTGCTCAGGGGACTGGGGTGGCCGCCAGTGTATCCAGCCAACTGGACTGCTGGTCCAACTGTGCACTGCTGCGTGAGGCAGTGGCTTGGGGAAGCTAGTAGCTCCTGGACATTTCCCTTTGTGTTTTATTTTTTAAATCGGTACAGATTTTGTTGATCAAAATTCACTTAGAGACATGTGAGGGAGAAAGTTAGAGGAATGTTTCATGCTCAAGTGAGAATATGGCTTGAGAGAGTGAGCCTGCTTCGTGCATTTCAAGGTTTTAATCTTGTACCTCATAGCAGAGCATCCATTCTAGAATTATTTTACATTAATGTTTAAATAACAATATAACTTTTCATTCAAGATTTTATAATTATGGGGCTGGAGTGATAGCAAAGCGGGTAGGGTGTCTGCCTTGCACGCGGCCGACCCGGGTTTGAATCCCAGCATCCCATATGGTCCCCTGAGCACCGCCAGGAGTAATTTCTGAGTTAATGAGCCAGGAGAAACCTCTGTGCATTGCCGGGTGTGACCCAAAAAGCAAAAGAAAAAAAGAAAGATTTTATAATTATTTTGATTATGATGAGAATGAACTCCAAAATTAGCACCTACTTATTTTTCATCACTAATACATCTGCATTTCATACCCCAAGCTAGTCAAATACATTTAAAATGTAAAACTTAATTAAGACCATAATACATTGATACGTTATTTGTGTTCAGGGGTTGGCTCTGTTTGGTTCTGTTTCATCTGGTGCTCCTTATACCCCTTGAACCTGTGCAGTGATAAGAAGTTCTTAGTTATTTCTTCCACCAGCATTTTTTCCCCATTTTTCTTTTTCTTCTCTTTCTGGTATTCTAATACCCTGGAGACTATTTCTCTTGCTGTTGCCTATTAAGTGTCTTATTCTCTTCCATTCTTTCACTTTGCTTTTCTTTCACCACTTAGTATTGCCACTGCCTTGTAATTTATTTTCAAGTTCACAGATATGGTTCCCCATATTCAGAGTCCTGCTGCTGTGGCTTGCTATTATACTTCATCCTTCAGTTCTATTTGTATGGATTCTTTCAGACTCTTAATGAATTATTCTTCAAGGTGATTGAATTTCCCTTCCAGTGATTGCTTAATTTCCACTGTCATTTCATGGGGCTTTGATTTGAGGTTCTCCTTGAGGAGGCTGGAGAGTTTTGAGTGTGAGGGCTTGCCTGGAAGTCTGCTCCCCTCAGCTGCCAGGATGATCCCTTTACTTCACCTCTTCTCTTTAGAGTTTGGTGGGGAGTTGAGAGTTGAGCTCTGCGTTCCTTATTATGCAAGTATTTATTTGATTTCATGTTATTGAACATGAAAGCGCTACTGCTAATGATCTACTATTCTGTTTCTATGAACCTGTAACTGTATTTCAGTGGGCCAGGCAGGGATAGGTCCATTTTCTCTCATTTACTCACCAGGGCTTTTACGGGCATATTCTGAGGTAGGATCAGGACTCTGGGAACACCAGCTCTTAGGGTGCATGGGGTGAGTGGGGTAGAGTAGCTGTAGTTGCTAATGTGTCCGCACAGTTCTGGATGTCTGGGCCACCGTTGGGACCACTCAGCACATTTTATTTGACTTAGAATGACCTTAGTTTGCATAGATCCCAAGGACTGGCTGGAGGTTGAGGGCACCATAGGCGGGGAGGGAGGGCTCCCAAAGGGTGAGGCTGGAGAAGGGTTGCAGGGCTGTGGGTGGCAGGGCAGGATTCGAAGTACCCGTGAAGCACCTGACAGGACATAGAGATTGTCCTCTGCCCAGGTGAGTCGGCAGGACTGGCTGCGGCCGTGGAGAGTGAACAGGGAGGCCTATTTTAAATATTTTCATGAATATCCACTGTTTGGATAGAGGCTGAACCCATTTCTGTTCCCACTGACAGTGCATGAAAGCTTTTCCTCCACGGCCCTCCTTCAGGCAAAGACCCCTCCCAGGGACGTGAGGGATATCGCATCATTGCTTGATGTGCCTTTGCCTGATGACAAATGATAATGAACATTTGCTTTTAAAGTGCCTCTTGCCCATCTGTATGTCTTACTTGGTGTTTTCTGTTATGATGAATTTCTTCTGCGGTGCAGAATTTTCTAGATTTGACTAAATTCAGGGGAAATTAAAAAAATACACACCTCCTTTTACTCCTCCTTTTCCTCTTTTCCTCCTTCATATCTCTTCTTCTTCCCCCCACTTTCCTCCTTCTCCTCCTTTTTCTTCCTCTTCTTCATCCTCCTCCTCCTCCTCCTCCTCCTCCTCCTCCTCCTCCTTCCACTCCTTATCCTGCATCTTCTCCTTTACTTCTCTTTCTCCTTCTCCTTCTCCCTCTCCTTTTCCTTCCTCATTCTTCTCCCTCCTCCCATGGACCTGAACTCAGGGCCTCATCCATCAGAGCAAGCCCCACTCTGCTGGTTCCATACTCAGTCCTGTAGGTTTTTAATAGCAGCTTGTTTGGGACAGAAAGATAATAGGGTGTGAATGGTGCTTACCTTGCACCAGGTAGGTTTAGTCCTGGCACTCCACATGGTTCCCCGAGCCTGCGAGGAGTGATCCAAGAGGACAGAGCCAGGAGTGAACCATGAGCACAGCAGGGTATGGCAGAAACAACAAAAATATTTCTTACTTTACTTGCTAGTCTTAAGTAAGCACAGACAGCTGATGCCAGCTCAGATATGCTGATAATTAAATACTCATGATGGAATAAGGTTAGAAAAAATGATTTAATGTTAGCTACAATTATTTCTATAATTAATTTTTTCTATAATTGCATAGAATATTTCCAAATGCATAAAATCAGACATAAAGCTCGATTTAATTAGTCTTTGCTTTTCCTAAAATAAAAAAAAGACTCATTTAAAAATGTTAAGTGGCCACAAGTCTGAGCTCAGCCACGACTGAAACAGGACAGATATTTTAAGGTTTTACTCACGCACCAAAACACACACATATAAGGGATTCAGTGTGAGGGTTCACCAGCCTAAGAGGCTTGTCACCCTGGTGGCCCTCGGGAGAGGTGTTTAAGCCCTGTGCTCTCCTGCCCCCTGCCAGGGGCATTCCCAGGCCCTGAGCAAGCAGGCCGAGTACAGAAGGAACAGAGGGTTAACATATCCTGTCACGTTTACTGGAACCATCCTCCTCATCTGTGGTCAGATGTCTGGGCGCTCATGTCCATGGCCCTGGGGTCTGGCGTGTTTTACTTCCTAGGTTCTAAACTCATGACCCTGAATCACAAAATGGAAACAAAATAGAGTCAAAATACCCCAAGAATATCTAGGTAAGAACTCTGACCTAGAAAAAGCTACTCAAGTAAATTAGCAATTTCATATTACACTGTTGATTCTGAGATGAAATAGTCCAATTAATATTTATGTTCATTATAGGCAAGTGAATGAATAATATACCAAACTAGTGTAAAATTACTAATCAGGAGTAGATGGTATATGTCTTTCAGATTTTTTGTCACTGTGTATTTATCCTGGCTCTGCACTCAGGAATTACTCCTGGCAGGACTTGGGGACCACATGGGGTGCTGGGGAGTCGAACTCAGGTCAACTGCTTTCAAGGTAAGTGCCCTGTCTGCAGAGAAGCACATTAAAAAAATCAGATAAGTCCCTTCAGAGCCTTGCATTACTTTATCAAATAAGTGTTTGTAATAATTGATCTCCCTTTCTGGTCAGCCCATGAAGTTAAAATTTAATATTCAGTGAATACGTTTCCCATCTTACATATTTGTAGTTTGTAACACCCTAAACAAAGCAATATAAACATTGAAGATGACTGGTTCACAGATTGCCGTATAATAACAAAATTCAAAATATAATGACAAGTAGCAAATTGTGAAAGCAAGTGCGGAGTAAGCGATGTCCGTGGACTTGCCACAGACTGCCAAGTCACAGAAGCTGATAGATCTGCAAAGTTGCAAGAAAACGAGCCACAGGAAACTGAAACTTACCTGTAATATTCAGTAAAGCATAAATTATATCAAGTACTTGCTGTACAGTATTGCCTAGGAAATGATGACAAGGAACAGAGTCTGTGAGTGGCCAGTACAGACGCGAGCAGCGCAGGCCACTGCGTGGCACGTCTTCCCGTCCTCCTGGTCACTGACCTCAAGGAGGAGGCCCGGCGGTGGAGGGCCAGCTGTGCCCCGAACGGTAGCCATTGCCTCACAGGTGAAGACAGCTGTTGTTTCCTCCTCCTCTTTATCAAGTACTTATATCCCCTGCTTTCCGACTAATTACGCTTTTTTGTTTACCTTCTAATCATTCTTACCAGTTGTTAAAATCATCCATGCCATTAAGTCACAGATTTTCCAAAAAAAATAATAGAAATAAACCTATGTAATATTTTCACAAATGTCTTCTTTTTCATTTGCCTTCTGAATTTGCAGCTACAGCCCGTGGAGCTAGAATCAATAGTTTCTCAGAGTTTTTCTGGTGGAGACTGGGTCAGCCCTCAGCGTGTCAGACATCTGAGCTCTCGTCATCTCAGGCTGAGTTCCAGCACTTTGTGTTGGGTGTGGCTGCTGTCTAAGGTTTGAAGAAAGTCGTCAGAATATTGTGAGAGTGCTCACTGGTAGCTTGCATCTCTCCATGGAGAGAAGGCCGGGGTTTACACTCTATTTCAGATGCTATTTTCACTGAAAGTCTCAATTCCAACCTGATGACCAGTTTGGAAATTATTACATCCTAGTGACATTCATTCTTGCCTGGGTATCTCACCCTTCCCGAAGATCCAGAGAACACAGTTATCACTTTAAGCATAAGAGTTCTGAGGTCAAATTTTATGTCAGCCTTTTGATTCCGCATCCAAATCAGAGAGAAGGTGATGAGTCATAGCTGCTGTGTTCTCAACATTTGAAATAGTTATTTCTCATTTGCATGCTGCTTCTCAATAGGCAGCCAGTCAAATCCACTTCTCCTTAGAATCAGCTTTCCAATTCATTCTAAAAAAGCCTGTAACTATAGATAAATCTGGCAATATTACCAATATTGAACCTTCTAATAAAAAATTAAAAGTTGAGGAGGGGGTGTCCCTGGAATGATAGTAAAGCAGGTAGGGCACTTCCCTTGTACACTGCTAATATGGATTCAGTCCCCCACCTCCCAAGAAAACCAGGAGTTGATTACTAAGTGTAGAACCAGGAGTAACCCCCGAGGACCAAAAGGTGTGACACCGCCCCTCCCACCACCACCAAAATAAAGTGGAATCTATCTGCCTTTATTAGGTCACATTTAGTTTCTATTTTAGGTCCTATTTTATATTTCTTGTACTAATGTAAATCGTTTTTTTTACATTTTCTTTCATCCTGCCTGCACAGCAGAGTCTGGCAAGCTCTCCGTGGCATGTCTGATATGACAAATACAGTAACAATAATGGGACTCATTCCCCTTAGCCTGAAAGAGCCTCCAATGTGGCACCGTTGGGAAGAATGAGTAAAGAGAAGCTCTAAAAATCTCAGGGCTAGGACAAATGGAGACGTTACTGGCGCCTGCTTGAGCAAATCGATGATCAATGGTATGACAGCGATACAGTGACAATGTACTTATATATGTGGTAAATTAGTCCTAAAACAATGAAATTTATTTAAGGACAAGGAATTTGTTTATTTGAAGTCGTTAGGATATAAGTTGGCAAACTTCACTTTAAAACTTCACTGCTTTGTCTTCTTCATACTCCCGTTATTTCATTTTGAACCGTAAATTCAACTACCAGCTGCACATTGATTTTTTAAAAAATTCCAACTGAGATTACAAATTATACTGTATCCTGACTTTAAAATGGTTGTGTCTAGTTACTATATTAATCTAGGCTCTATAAAATATTACCCCAGAATATAATTTCATAAAACCACCAACATTTATCACCAGCATTTATCATTTAGCATAGAAGCTAATTTCAGTGCAATATAATCTTGGCTATTGAACACATCAAGTTCGCCATGCTCAGTTCACTGGACGAGAGGAAATTGGTCTAGTGTTCCTAGTGAGGGGCTCCCAAGCAATGAAGAGCAGGCAGCAGACCACTCAGAGGCACCTTGGAAACAGTCATCAAACGTCCCAAATAAACATTTTGTTTAGCTTTGTCTTAGGCATTTGAAATTCAACATAGTTTTTTATTGTCATTGTTAATGTCATTAGATATTTATCTTAAATCTATTTCTCCTTCTGTGATATCTGCCATGAATATGTATCACAGATTATGATTTGCATAATCGGTGGGTTTTGGTTATTTTTAATGTTTTCATAAGAGTTAAGTATTTTTGTACTATTGTTTCCTAAAGTGTGTGGTTGATTTAAACGTTCGTTATGACCACATTTCACTACCCAGTCATCACAAATTTTATGCCATTTTTGTGAAAAAGGAAAAACTCAAAATTCTGATGTGAAACATTTTCTTTTGGTTCCAGAGAGAGCCCAGAGGTAAGGCACTTGCCTGCAGCCAGTCTTGCGTCACCGTCTTCCATCACCATCACCTTATACAACACCCTTAGCACCAAGGTACGTCCCCGAACAGTCAGAAGTAGCTGCTGAGGATCACTGGGCGTGTGATGTAGGCGAGAAGATGAGGGAAGGCCCCTCTCCCCCTCATGGCAATGAAGTTTCTGGGAAATAAGCCACTGGCTCTACGGCTGACCCACCTTGTGGACACAGAAAGGACCTGAAGAAATTTACTCGAGAACCCTCAATTCCTTCATTTAAGTGATTAACCCTCAGCTAGCCCAGACCAGAGAAGGCTGGACACAACTTCAGAGAAGATCAGCAGTAACAAAGGTCAAGAAAAGGAGTTTCAAAGAAGACCACGCCCAACTCCACCTTTTTAGAAACAACTCGAGCAACAGACCCTTATCTAGCTAGAAAGCCCCACACGGGGTGGATTGGAGACACCCTATCAAGGCCACCTTGAGCAAAGGGAGGGCACACATATGCTCCCGTGTTCTGCTTGTGCCCATGTGACCGAGCACACGTGTTGCCTGCATCTCCCCTGTTGAGAGGTGTGCTTTCACATCTAATGCTGGGATGTGTGTGTGTGTGTGTGTGTGTGTGTGTGTGTGTGTGTGTGTGTGTGTGTGTGTGTGGTCGGGCGGAGTTCTCCGTCCTTCGAGACGCCAAGGTTCTCTCTTGAGCATGTTACTCTCTCTCTCTCACTTTCTCTCTCTCCTCCCCCCTCCTAAAAAAACCCTCCTAATAAAATCTGTCTTACTCACCGCTCATCTACTCCTGAAATTCTTTTTTGCAAGGCGAGACAAGGGCTCAAAAAGTCTGGGTCCCGTGTGGCAGAGGCAGATTGGGAGAAAGTGACCGTCTCTCCTCCCCACCTCACATAAGCCACCCATGGACATCGCTAAAAGCCTCCAGATAGAACCTGTTTTGCTGCACTGCTTGTCTACTCCTGAAATTCTTTTCTGTGAAGCAAGACAAAGCCTTGGTGAACCCTGGCCAGGCCGGGGACTGACTTTCTTTCCTGCAAACAGCAAATCCTCACTCCCAGCGGAGTCAGTGACAACCTGGGAACTCGGGTGGTGGGGATCAACTCTCGTGCCGAGAAGACCAAGTGGACGTGAGGTGTGGCTTGACGGCCGACTGGTGTGGCCGGTGGGGCTCAGGCCCAGGCTGAGCAGGGGTTCCTGACAGACTTCCTCAGCCCTCACCTTCCCAGGTGGCTCGGCGTGACAGAGGCAGATCTCGATAAAGTGACCATCTCTCTCCTCCACGCCTCACGCAAGCCACCCATGGGTGCCACTTCTTTCAGTTATAAACATAAAAACACATAACTTATCTCTACGATGTGTTGGGGCATAGTTGGAATGCACAAAACCCTCCTGACGATGTGCTGAGGTTGAGTAGTCCAAGTCAGCGCTTGCAGTGTGGACCCCGTAGTTTCGTGTGAAGGAAAGCTGGCAGAGGAAGGTGGCCGAGCTACTTTCCCATCAGCACGTGACTTGCTCACTGCAGCTTCACGTGCCTTCTCACTCAGTGGCTTCCCTGGCACCTAAGGGTCTTCACTGGCTGAATGGCAGCACCTTTGGTACTGCAGCACTCAAAACAGACCCTGAAAATCAGCTTTCAGAAATTTACTGATGATGCAGAGCTTGAGAAATTCACGCGTGCACCTGGGCTCACAGTCTGTGTTCTGGGTAGGGAGTTTGGACGGGTGATAAATAGATACCTCCCATGTGCGATATACCCTAGTTCTCTGCCAAAAACTGCAGTGTATGTTCAATTAGGTATTTTAAAGGATTTTTCATCACTCTGTTCCTTTGCCAACAAAATTTGATTCTGTTATCAAATCTGTTCTAATATAGGCTTGCTAACATGTTGAAAATTGTTCCTGTCAAACACAAACATATTTTCTTGCTTCTTCTGATATCATTTTGTTCTCTCCAAATAATTCTAACAGGTTAGAGAGAACTAATGTTACACTGACTTCGAGAGATATTTTCCTGAAAATAGCAGAATGTTATTTTCATAAAGAGCACTTTTGTTCTTGCTGTGTGTGGAGGTAAATGCTAATTGTACACGATCAGTTGCTTTTCCTTGAAACATTCTGGATTGTTATATATCTTGTCAGGCTTCTGATTCCCTAAGAGTTGCTACTTTTATGATAATTTTCATTTATATTAAGCATGTTTTATAGGTTATATACTTATGGTGGGTCCAATGCTTTTCAGTGGGGATGCAGTTCTTCAACTGTGCTTACACCTAGCAACTAGTGCTCCCACATCTCATCCTTTACTTATTAAGAGCTAAGGATTTTTGATGAATTAGGAGGTTATAGTAAATTAAAGAAGTTACATAGAGAAAAGCAAGTTTCTTTTGAAGCCATATGATTTCTTCCTTATGAGAAATATTAAAAAAGGAATAAACAGAATTAAACAAAAATAAGATTCTGCAAACAACATGGGGATTATCAGAAGGGAGAGAAGGAAGTTGGAGGAATGGACAGAGACTGTCAAGTGGGTGACAGTGGAGGGGAATTTGGGAGTGGGGAGGGGGCGTGGTGGGCAGGTTAATCAAGTAGAGAAGCTGTACTCCAGAAACTTCTGTGGTATTACAAGTGGTACATAAAATCAATATATGAGAATTTGGAATAATCAGTAAGTTATTTTATTTTCTTTACTTTTGGGGTACCCCTGGCAGTGCTGAGGGCTTACTCCTGACTCTGTGCTCAGGAAGAACTCCTGGTAGGACCCCAGGGAACGTTTGGGGTGCTGAGTCTACCCCATGCAAGGCAAGATCCCTATACATTAAGTTATCACTTTGGCCTCAGAAAATTCTTTTCAATAACTTCTTTTCTTTCAATAAACTCTTTCATGAAATAAAGTTTTTACTATTTCCTAGCTTCCATAAACTTAGTACAATAAAGACCACATAGCCCTAGTACTTCTCATAATTGCTAATAATGGCAATTATGAAGAAAACTTTCTCACACATTCAATTCAAATATGATAACTTGCAATGAAAGGTGATAAATGTTCAGGCAAGTCTTGCTGTGTGTTTTCACGTCCCTTTCCTGAGCATGCAATTTACTCCTTGACACCCTTATTCCCTTTCTACGGACAGGTGTAACTAGCAGATTCTACTTTCTTCCAAGTCAGCACTTCTCTCTCTGTCAGGAAAGCAAAACTTCTCCCCTCTAGGTTCTCACACAAAAGTGCCTTTGTTTGAACTATTTCTCTGTACTGTTTCCTCATATTTCATCAATAATGTTAGCAAAATAAATTTCCATATGGACAGTCTCTTTGTATCTTCTGCCATTACTTCTAGTCAAGGCCACAAATTTCTTTCCCATAAATTCTTGTATTTAATTCCAATTTAATAATCTAATCTTCAATTTTTGCCACATGAATCCATTAATCCATCAATCTATCAACCCTTCAAGCACCCTCACATGGCAAGAATAGTATTCTGTAAGTTCATGATCTGATTCAATTACAACCCTCCTCATTACCCTTGGGGAAAGTGTCTCAAATCAGCATTATTAGTAGGCCCTGTGCAACACGCCCCCTTCCCCAGTACACACACTCCAGTCTCTTGTTCTCATACACTAACCACCAGGAACTGGCTTTACACTGGCTTGTAAACTGAATTAAACTTTGGTTTCTGCATGGTGGTACTTTTCTGTGTTTCTCTCTTCAACTCTTCCTGCCAACTTTGCATATTCTTCAGTT
The DNA here is from genome assembly GCF_027595985.1 of Sorex araneus. NCBI lineage: Eukaryota > Metazoa > Chordata > Mammalia > Eulipotyphla > Soricidae > Sorex > Sorex araneus. The sequence goes on from NC_073306.1 coordinate 215,629,348, forward strand.
TTAATATAATTTATAAAGAACTGTGCTTTGAATCCCAAGTCAAGTGGAAAACTAGTATCAGCTTTCATCACATTCTTTCCGCATTACAGCTCGAAATCATACATTTAGCTATTCGCCTAATATTTAGTTTCCTGGCTAGAAGCTCCATATTCACATTGATTCCATTTTTATTTGATTTGATTTTCAAAATAATTATCAATCACTAGAATATTTGTGAAAAAAGTGAATAAAATTGGCAATAGTTTGAAATGAAGTTATTGTGTATTAGGTGAAATATCCGTTTAAAGGACTGAAGCCATAGCACAATGGGTAGGGTGTTTGCCTTGCATGCAGCCAACCTGGGTTTGATTTCTCCATCCCTCTCGGAGAGCCTGGCAAACTACTGAGAGTATCCCACCCGCATGGCATAGCCTGGCAAGCTACCCGTGGCATATTCAATGTGCCAAAACCAGAATGGAGACATTGCTGGTGCCTGCTCGAGCAAATCGATGGATAACGGGACGGCAGTGATATAGTGCCGTCTGATTAAAAGTTGGTAATTGACCTGGCCACGTACACAGTGGTAGAGCCCATGACCGAGATGTATCAGAACCTGCTTCAATCTACAACACCACGACCCAGCATGTCAAGACAGACTATCTAGAGTGACAACAATAGCCACTAGTAACCGGTAATAACCCATAACCCCTGGAGCCACTGGGTACATCCAGGACTAAGAGTCTGCGGTGAGCTCTGCTCTTCGCAGGAAAGTCAATCGTGGGCCTACCCCAGGCCCATCGCCCTTCTCTCTCAGAAAGGACTTCCAGGAGGAGGCCAGCACTGACGATTAACACGTCTATTGGAATTAAAAGGGATGCAAGGAGCGAGGAGAGTGCTCAGGAGCGAACACGGAGTTCTCCCAGGTGGACGGAGACAGTGCTCAAGCTGGGAAGCAGGCAAGTCCACATCTCGGAGGGACCCAGGGGACACCTGGGCGGCAAAGGTGCCTCTCCCCTATCCGGAGTTGCGCTCATACACTTTCCTGAGACTGGACCCGCCCCAAACACAGTGCTCTGCTGCAGTGGCTGAGGGGAGGGAGTTCGATTCTCCAGCTGCCTCTGATTCAGGCCTGGACCCGCCCCTTCCGGGGGCCCAGCCCCCTCTCTTCCCTGGAAACCTCGCAGTGGCCTGAGTTCTGAGTCTCAGTGCTCCGTGCTCCCGAGGCGGGGTCTGTGTCACAGCCGCCAGGCCTTCGGGCTGGCTCGGGTGCACGCGTTACAGCTCTCCCTGTCCCCTGCTGTGACCGTGTAGAAAGAAATATCAAAGGTTAACATTTGATGAAACTGTAAAGTACATGAAATAAACGTGTAGACATTAATCTTTTCTTGTTTTGAGGTGGTTGTTCCTTGCACAGAATTTCCACACTCATCCTATTCGTATGTGCTGAAATCTACCCATTGCCCAGTGTTCTGAAGAATTCAACTCACTGAACCAACACAGCCTCGCAAATTACGCAACAGATAAACGTCACAAGTGAAAAAGAATTGGAAAGAGAGGCGAAAGGCTGCCTCTTTCTTTAAGGAGAGAGTTTAGAAACTCATTAAGCTTTGCCCTTCACATCTGATCAATCCAGTAGGAAGCCATCATGTTTAATTTCAAAGGGCTGAAGATTATGGGTCGCCAGCGAGAATTGGGGTTCTGTTCAGGGAACAAAAGGAGTGAGTGTGAGTTTGTGTAATGACAGTTAGAAGACAATAGGAGCAAAGGTCAGGTACACTCACTGTCCTCAGAACTGAGGACTGAGCTCCTGTCTCATGCCCCCTCATCATGTCTCATTTTATGAGAAGAATGAGACTTGGAGCATGAACACCTGTTCCTACACAGTCCTTACTTCCACCAAGCCAGACGGTGGAGGGCCCACTCTGGTCAACAAATGGTCTCATTTATGCTGTTAAATGTCAGCATCAACGTAAATGCAACACATTGAATTTGAATTTAAACTTTATGAAGAATTCACAAAACATCCAATGTTTAAGCAGTCTTCACAGAGTAAACAGTTAAAACAAATATATCTAAGAATATGATTCCTGACTGCCTCGTCTTTTTCACAGATAAAGGCAAAGATGTCAGTGGCGACAGGGGACCGCCAGCTGTCTTTGTTCAGGTGATCATCAGCATATCCCCAGATATGGTGCAAAACATTTCTGGGTGCATTTTCCTTTGGACTAATCCTTCGAACCATTGAATAATGTTTCAAAGTGTGCAGATATAATCCCACTAATGGAAAATGTGTCCGATGGAGAGCTCATCCATAAAAATGTGTTTTGCTCACAGAATAAAAGTTAAAGCATTAAAAAATGAAATGGATATTGCCTGCATTTTTTGTGTTGCTGTACTTATGTCAATGTAATGAGATTCCATGATTATAAAATATCAAGACAAAGGGTTCAGTTTCATCTTTTGATCGTGTCTCTTGATTTTTCTTGGATTTGGAGTTTTCAGTTTTGTGATTACTTTGTTTAGGGGATGGGCATACCTGGTGGTGCTCAGGGATTACTCCGAGCTCTGTGCTCAGGAATTACTTCTAGCATGCCCCACATGGGGTTGTGGGGATCGAACCTCTGCTGACTCTGCAAAGCAAACACCCTCCACAATGTACTATTTCTCTGACCCCAGCAGTTGTTTAGATATCAAGTGGGAACACTGGCCAAGTTCTGACCACTTTGAACTAGAATAATGGACCGGTGATGTGACACACAATGGCAGCAATAACAATAGACGAATGATTGGGTGCAGCTTAGCTAACCCATGTAGGCTGTGACTTTGGTACTTGATATATGCTATTTAAATAATTGGTGTTCATTTCCATATTTCAGAAATGAAAGAATGAAGTTCAGAGAAATTCAGCGTTGCATGCAAAGACATAGAGCTCTAAAAATGTGGTGCCTGGTTCTCTGCTTTCTCCTGGCCTGGATTCCGTGTTCACTGACTTCTTCACGTCTTTCTAATGCTGGGGGCCGAATCAGGGCTGAGCACATGCCATGATTCTGCCCTGTCACCGTGCCACATCCCTGCCATCCTTAATTCCTTGATGAACACCCACACGCTGAAAAACAAGTCAGAACAAGCTCTCAGCAAATGACTCTTTGTTTCATTTGCTTTTTAGGAGGTGTGGCTTCACAGTAACATTAACCTTTACAGAAGATTCGCTTGAAGGTCCTTTGTCTCCAGTGGGTTTAACCTTATGACTTAAAATGCTTGTGACACCCAGACATTTTATTGAATTAGGATGTGATCTTTGTTTTCATAAAATTCTTAAAAGGATCTGGAATTTTTGAAAGCAAAAGACTGCAGTATAATAAATACATATTTCTAGTGGGGGCTGGAGTGATAGCACAGTGGGGAGGGTGTTTACTTTGCACGCGGCCAACCCGGGTTCAATTCCCAGCATCCCATATGGTCCTCGAGCACCTTCAGGAATAACTCCTGAGTGCAGAGCCAGAAGTAACCTCTGTGCATCGCCGGGTGTGACCCAAAAAGCAAAAACAACAACAACAACAACATATTTCTAAAATATGAACATGATAAACAAGAAAATGATGTTCATGAAGTCCTTTGAAATAAAACTTGGTCTTTTTGTTTGGTTTTGTTTGGGGGCCACACTCTGCTGTGCTCAGGGATAACTCCTGACAGTGCCTAGGGACCATATAGGGTGCTGGGGATCAAACTCAGGGCGTCTGCAGGCAGTGCAAATGCCCTACCCTCAGTACTAGGCTCCAGCCCTAGTACTGCCTTTTAAAAACTATAGTTGATTTTTGAAAATGAACAAGAGACTTGAACTGAATGTCTAAGTGAGATGTTAAAGTTAAAACTGAATTTAAAAAATTTTTAAAATACTGGATCAAAATAGTGAACTAGATATATTGAGCAATTTTAATCCAAAAGTTAAATTAAAAAGATTCCAGTTCAGTTTTTTAATGACAATAGTTTTTTCTTCTCTAACAATGTTTTTTATGCAATCACTGTCACTGTATCACTGTCATCCCGTTGCTCATCGATTTGTTCAAGCGGGCACCAGTAACATCTCTCGATTGAGAGACTAATTTGTTACTGTCTTTGGCACATCCAATACGTCACGGGTAGCTTGCCAGGCTCTGCCGCGCAGGCTCGATACTCTCAGTAGGTTTCCCGGCTCTCCAAGAGGGGTGGAGGAATCGAACACGGGTTGTCCGTGTGAAAGGCAAATGCCCTACTGCTGTGCTATGCCGTATTAAATAGATTTTTTATTTCTTCAATGGTGTTTTCACTTCCTTAGAACTTTGTCTTCATTTCTTTAGTACCTATGATAATATACACACCATAAAATATCACTGCTTAATAACATATATATGAAGCTTTAAGAAGATTGAGAGAAAGGTATTATTGTTTGCATCTAAAATATTATGGCAACACACTTACTTCCCCTATTTCCTTATTATTTTGTTGTGATGCACTTCTTTCCAGCTGTGGTGAGTTCCACCTGGATTTCTCATGACTTCCACCCTGAACCGGCTCTATTTCTCTTGGGAACTGTGGTGTTTCTGTTGCAAAGTGACCGAGGAGCCGCACCTTCGTGGCCTCAGTGGCCCACGGTCTGGTGACCAGTCATGGGTGACCGTTCCGACCCTGCCACTAACTAGCTCTGTCCTAAGGACTGTGATTAATCTTTCAAGCCTTAATGTATTTAAATCTTCAAAATCTATTTTCCACCTGGAGAGACGGTAGAGAGGCTGATGTGCTTGCTTGACGCACCTACAGCACCACACACGGTCCCCCTGGTAACGCCAGTCGTGATCGGGGAGCACAGAGCCGTTAGTAAGTCCTGAGCACCACCAGTAAACAATAAAAATAAATCACTTTTTTTCAATTAGAACACCACTACAGAGAATGAAAATCAGTGAAGGAAATCATAAAGTGTCCCTTGCGGGGACAGTGGATAGTGGGGAACCATAAAGGAGTGCTAGTGGTTACCAGCTTGATGACTATTTGCACGAACACTTTCAAGCAGTGGCATGAACGCCAATCGGATTTAAGATTAAGTGTCAGTCTTTGTAACTAGAAAACGCTCTTTGGAATTTAACAAGTGCCCTAACTATGTGTGTTTTTCAGGAACATTTGACTATGTTGAAGTTCTGGGTTTTGAAGCACTTTGGGAGTACCTGTGTGGGCAGAGCACAGGCTGTTGGTACATATGTGCTTGCGGACTTTGTGTAGCACCAAGAAGCCTTCTCGAGTACGTCTCTGATCCAAAGCCTCCCACTTGGTAGGTTTTCCTCCTTCAAACACATCACATAAGTCATTTCATGCTGAAAATGCTAAATGTTCTCAATAGGAAGGTAAAGTATGAGGGTAACATGGGATAAATACGGGAGAAAGTAAAATCTAATGACAACTCAGGTAGGAACAGAACATCTTAAAGCCAGTTATCTGCCACGGCAGAGATAATCTCTTACTCCCATAAACCAACTAAATGACTTTTAAGGGTGTATTTTCTGGATAGCGGGTTCTAAAATCTGACAGGGCTGCCATAAAGTAGCAGAACTGCACAAGGGTCAACAAATGGTATGGTACTGCGTTAGTCTGTGCACACAATCTTTCCGAGTTAGTTGTGATTGGATGCCTACTAAATCATATATATCTCGTAGATTTGAACATAATCAATGACAAAAATGCTCCTCTTAAATTTTATTTTCCACTTTCTCATGGCAGAATCAAGCCCAGGCCTCACCCACGTCAGGATGTGCCCTACCATATTTCTGCTCCTTTTTTTTTTCTGTTGTTATTGGCCTTCGGGGCGATAGCTTCATATCTACATTTGGTTAACATTGTTATAATACTATCAATTTTTGTTGTATTTATGTAGAAATTTACTGCACCCACCTCCCAACAAAGTACTCCACTTCTTCTACCAATGTTACTATTTAGATCACTTTATAGTCTCACAAAATCGTGACTCATCTTTCCCCAAATGTTGAAATACACAGAGTTAAAGACATCCAGTTACTATAGATGTATTTCCCGTAGATTCATAGCAAACACCCACAACTCTTAACTTTTTTAGAGTTTTTGGCAGGTAAACTGAAAGTGCCTGTAATTTTAGAGACCCTTAACCAGTGATGGACACTATTTGATGCGTAACTGTGCCGCCATCCTCTCATTGAGTAGGAGGACTGTGCAGGTCACTTGATGGAGTTTTTGAAAGTTTCCAACAGTTTTTGTTAATAGATGTATTTTAAACTTCAAGAACCTAATTATCTATCAACACATTTTGTATTATTTTTTTTCTGTCTCATTTTATGAGACAGAATAACCTATCCTCCCAAAGGATTATTTATTTTGCAACTGGGCATTTGTTGTTTTTGAGATCCCACATATAAATGAGATCCCACGGAGTTTGCATTTCACTTACCATCATGCCGTCAGTGTCCACACACATTGTGCAAAGGCCAGTGTCTTGCGCTTCATAGCTTAACCATCAGTGGAATCTAAACCTATTTTCAAATCTTGGTATTACAAATCACGCTCCAGTGAACCTGTGTTAATTAAATAACATATATAAAGATGTGCATACCTTATTCAAAGTGGAATTGCAAGATCATGCAAAATTTACTTCATATAAAGCATATTCTCTAATCATAATAGAATCATAAAATGTAAAAAATTGTAAATATAGCCAGAAATTTAAAAAATGTTACCTACACTATTCTCAATGCACATCTGATGATATATTTTATGACACACTGGTGTCAAAGTATATTTAACATATGATTTCTTCAGGATCCCTCCCCTTTCTGAGCTCCAGAGAGAGGATCTGTAAGAGGGTGTACAGGCTGGGATCCATATTCTACCTTTGGCAGCTTGTGCTGTGCTGTAAAATGTAATGTAACGTAAGAGAACTGTAAACTAGGAGCCCTTCAGTCCATCAAGCGCCATTCAGGGCCGCTGCTTCTGGAGTGTCACCTTCTGCAAAGGGAAAAATCAAATGCTGCATTTAACAAACCCCCAAAGACAGAAAAGGGAGAGGGGAGTCTATGGGGACCACTCACTCAAGGAGGCATTTCTGTCATGGCACCCGCCCTTACGGGTGTCGATGGCACTGGGGAAGAAGGCCCTGTTGGAGACGCCATGGAGCTGGTGCCACAGGAGCCTGGTTTTACTGGGCTCTGAGAGCACTGCCAGAGGAGCAACCTGCAGATGTTGAATCGCCGCCTGAGAAGTGCGGTTTGTGGTTCATCTTCTACTGTACAGGTGAACAAACCCAGAGTCCCTCAGCTGCTGTACTCGGGTCCCTGGGGGTTGGACCCTCCTTGTTCTAGGATAAGCAACTTATCAATGACTGGAGTATACTAAGTTGCTTGGAAAATATACTTATGTAAGTACACTTTATGAATCTATTTCCCAAATTGTTGTCTTTTATTCTTACCCTTGAGGGAAAATAACCTAAAGATTGAAAGGATGCAGAAGCACTATGTCGTAGACAGTCAGAATGGGCAGTGCGTAGATAAATGCCGACCATATTCATTTGGTCATTCATGCATTCACATATTCATTTATTTGTAGTTTACCCTTCGAGAGTCAGCGATATATCCCAAACCACGATAGACTTTGAAATGGGAAACTCATGGATAGTTAATGAACAATCAGACCTTTGAAGAGCTGAGGCTCTCACATGTTTTTTCATCCCGCCTTGGGAAGAAACTCCTAAATTGGAAGGATAGAATAAGTGTGATATGCTAATTCTTCATTTATAAATGATGCAACATTTCAAAATAAGCACAGGGCAGAGTGCAAAAGCAGGCCCTGCCCACATGAACTCTTGTTCTCTTTCATATGCAAAGAGAAATCATAGCCCGAGGGCTTCTCCACACCTAGATCATGAGTTTGCCATTAGTGAATCTGTGAGTGCGAGCACACGTGTGTGAGAATTCTCTGGGCTTAAGATGCTCTTTAAGTACAAGTTGTTAAGTTCTCCACTCTAGCTGCATTTTTTAATTTAAAAAATCACAGTTTTTGTTTCAAGTGGCATGTAGGAGGGTTTTGGACAACAGATTTAATTCCCACTCTCTTGTTCCGTTCCTTCAGCACCATCTGGAACTGAGGAGCGCCTCCTTAATTGACACTAATGACCAGGAGATCCACTGCAAATTACTGAATTTTGCAGATTAGAAAACATGATTAGAAAAATCAAGGCATCTGCGTTGGACTAATGTACTTTGTTGAGGGCTGAAAAAATTATTAAAGCTTATTCTTTCAATATAAATAGATATTTAGAGGGGTTGGCTGTGCCATTAGAGAATAGTGGAACATAATGTTCTGTGGAGGAAATTCGTTGCAGTTTTTAAAGGAAATGTCCTCAGGCTTTGTGCTGTGCCTGAACTCTGATAACTCCATGGCACATGGACTCAGATTAGAGTCGAGATGTCCCGTAACAGTCCTCGAGGTCACCTAAACAATTTGTTCTGAAGCCAGACTGTGCAGAGATTACTTGTGTGTGTGTGTGTGTGTGTCTTTATTTTGTGTCTTACTGCTAAGATAACACTGCTTATGTTAATAGAAGTTTTATGGTTTGTAAACATTTTAAATGTCAGCTGTTGAGGCAGTTAATGTCTATTATTCCCAAATCCCATGCCTGTGTTATTCTTGCTATTTATTGGGAAACAGAAATTCTCACTTCCTCCTACACACCAGTGTAAATAGTTTAACACAGAGAACCCATATAGACATACAGCTTTCTTAATCCCAGCTGTGTGCTTTACTTCCTGCACCCACCAGGAATTCGTACAGAGAATCTGAGAGAGGAGATAGGGGAGTAGAGATAATTAAAGTAGAACAGAGGGTCAGCATAGATAAATCAGAGATTTTTCTACTTTTAAGTATTATATAGTATTGTATGTATTATAATAAAATTATTGGTGTATTTTTAAAGAAATCATTCTTTGAGATAAAGTTTGGGTAAAGTGCAGAATTTTGAGCTTTCTTTGGGGGTTGTTTATCTGACCTTCCTAAATTTCTGATTACAAGGAAACTGGCCCGGAAAAGGTCGTGAGACCCTTGCCAGGTGTGTAGTACAAGCCAGAGCCTGTAGGCCATCCAAGTCCAGAAGATGTTTTCAAGAAGTAACTGTTGTCTACAGAATTGGTGGACTAGTAATCTTCTGTCAAACAAAGGGGGCGAGGGGCCATGCCCTTTATTGAACTCTAGTTGATTACACAAGTAACATAAGTAATGAAGTCTAAGATGCTTAGAAGTCACTAGATGCTTTTATTCCTGTGTGGAACATGAATTACAAGACTAAAAAACTGGAAAAAAATGAATTAGGCTCGGTGACAACCTGAAGGCACCAGAGTGAAAGGGGAACGTGGACAGGGAATGAGTAGTGTGGGTTTCCTGGTTGGTGGAATGACTCTGGATCTTCGATGGAAAGAGTCTGTATAATTACACACACACACAAACAGAGAGAGAGAGAGAGAGAGAGAGAGAGAGAGAGAGAGAGAGAGAGGAGAGAGAGAGAGAGAGAGTTGGGTCTCTATGCTCTTGAAATCGAGCCAAGCAGGGACTGGAGTGATAGTACAATGATTAAGGCATTTGCCTTACATGTAGCTAACCGAGGCTCAATTTTCAGCATCCCATATGGTCAGCATCCGAGTACCACCAGCAGTAATTTCTCAGTGCAGAGCCAGGAGTGATGCCTGAGCATCACCCGGTGCTCTTTCATGCAAACATGTTATGTTTTAGATCCTAGGGTGTTTTAGGGCATTCCCAGATGGTGTGCTTAGTCACTTTTCATATAGAGACCCATCCCAGTGAGTTGTTAGGCTTTCTTTCTGATAATGAAGTCTGTAGTGAAAGGCCAACATTTCGTAAATAGAAGTCAGGTGAGATTGAGAAGTTATGCCTTTCAAATTGCACCATTATGTATTTTTGTTTGTTTGGGGGCTGGAGCGATAGCACAGCAGGTAGGGCATTTGCCTTGCATTTGGTCAGCCTGGGTTCGATTCCTCCAGGCCTCTCTGAGAGCCCAGCAAGCTACCGAGAGTATCCCGCCTGCACGGCAGATCCTTGCAAGCTACCCATGGCGTATTCGATATGCCAAAAACAGTAACAATAAGTCTCACAATGGAGACGTTACTGGTGCCTGCTCAAGCAAATTAATGAACAGCAGGATGACAGTGCTACAGTGCTCATGTTTTGGGGACAAGCTGAGATAAGCTCAGGGCTCAGGTTAGTCTGGGTGAAGCTCACTGAACCAAGTGGGTGCTGAGGATGGAACCTGGGTCAGAGGGGCCAGCAACCCCCCTGCTGTGTAACTGCTCTGGCCCAAATACATTAAAATTTTTAATTAAATTGGTGAATAATATGATAAAATATTCCATAATACCCCAAAACAGTAGCTATTGTTTAAAAAGGAAAGGGAAGAAGGAAGTCACCCTGGGTAAGCTCTCCTGCCAGAAGCCGCACGAGGACATCTTCCAGTTTCCCTGTCACTGACAGAAGGCAATCATGTAAGTACATGCAATAGTCTGTGTGACTGAATTAAGAAAAGTAATTTACATGTATATAAATTACTCTATAGCTTCAAAATTTGGACACTATGACAATATCTACTTTCCATAGTCTAGATTTCCTCTTAGATAAACTTATGATTCATGTGTGATTATTTAAAATAAGGCATCTTTAACAAACTAAATAAAAATATAAAATAAATGATAAGACTTTGTTCTGGTATGCTTATAACTTAATGACACATAGAAAAAGGAAACCTAAGTAGCACACCTCTTCATCACACAATGCCTCTTTATCTTATTGAATCCTTATAATAGGTCCAGTTGAACTTTGATATGTCTCACTTAGCAAGCCAGGATAGATGGAAAGAGATTGTCTTAGTCTCAGACATTATGGGAGCTAGCTTTCCCCCTTCATTGCAGTTCTCTAGATAACTATCTCTAATGTCTCCTTTTTGCAGTCCATACTTTTTTTTTGTTTGAAGGCAATTTGTAAGTGAGAATGTGCTAAATGTGGGCATCTTAGAGGAGTTTAGATTATGAAATATCTGTGGTTTAGTCATTGAATGGTTTGTTTGTGATGACTAAAATCTCACAGATCCTTGTAGCCAATGTTTTTGATTAACTTTATTAAAATTAATTCAGAGAAGCTTGATAAAATGCATCATTTATTCATGCTCTTTAAAAGCAAACAAAAAAACCAAAAAAATCCATCTGCATATGGATTGTGAGAATAATTATTTCCCCTCTAATTTCCTAGCACATGATGCATTTACTTTATGGTATTTGGGGGTTGGGGGTTGTTTTTATTTCTATATTGGCTCATTCCATTGAAAGGATTGGGATAAGTCATGCAAGAGAGAGGTTAATTGCTTGAGTTTGCATCAGAAATGTCAAACAGACAGACTGTAGAACCATTTACTTGGATAAAAATGCAAAACGAGAGTGAGTAGTACAACCTTTAAGAACTAAGGTTGGTGAGGATGCATAGCATGGTTTCAGAAAAGAAAAAGGAATTCGTGATATACTGAACAATACATGGAAAAAAAGAAGCAGTGAATGGAGAAAAGAAATAACCTTTTTGCAAAGGGAAATATTCCCTTGATTTGAATAGAGAAGTTTCTAGAGGAAAGAATGAAATAGAAACTCAGTTTTTTATTGGATACTCCTGTTTGGCATTGCTGCCTGCAGGTGAAAATCACGCGTTTCTCAGAACTCTAGAGGTTATTTCTCAGCAGTCACCAGAATGTTTACCCTTAGGGATTTAGGTCAAACAGCTCAGCAACTAAATTGGCTTACAGACATTTCATTTCAAAAGGTCTCTGTCCTGTTCACAGAGAGCAAATCATCTTTAATCTCCTGTTTATATTGAAAGTGAAAGACTGGAGACATTAACCTGAGGTCTCTACCTCAGTCACTTGGCATAATTGCATTAAAATTCCCTCGTCCAAATGACAGTGTAGAATAACATTCTGCCGCTGCTTTAAAATATTAATCATTATCTTTCAGACCTGGAAGATGATCTGTAAGTGAAGAAACACTATATCAGATACTGCTTATAAAAGGCGATTCCACCTGAGTCCTGGGATATGGTATAAATAATGAATACTAAGTATTCAGGATAGAAAAAGATTATAACAATCACATAATCAGACGACACTTGTCCACATATCACCTTTGCCCCACTCAGATTCTCTAGAGAAAGTATGTATTGTTCCCAATTCATAAGTCCCTGGTCCTATTTCAAAAAGAAATAGAACATATATATTTTTAACTATAACTTGACATCCCTCTCGTAGAGCCTGACAAGCTACCGAGAGTATCTTGCCTGCACGGCAGAGTCTGGCAAGCTACCCATGGCCTATTCTATATGCCAAAACAGTAACAGCAAGTCTCACAATGGAGACATTACTGGTGCCCACTTGAGCAAATCGATGAGCAACGAGATTACAGTGAAACAGTGATACTATAAATTGACAGAGTAATATTCTGAGTAAAAATACAAGCTAAAGTGAATAGAATATTAAAAAAATCATCACGAAAGAGACAGATATTGATTTTGAGCCAGAATAATATCTTTTGATTTTTCAGTCTCAAAGTTTTTGCTAACTGTACCAAGTGCAATTGCTTTCTCTTAATCAACCGTTAATCCTCCTAAAAAAGACAGTGCTCCTAGTTAACATGTCAGTAAAAACAGAGTTTATAGAACAGGGGGGGACAGAACTGAGTCACAGAGGGATGTTAGGAGGCGTTTCCAGAATCCTCAGGGCAAAGGCCCCCCTGAGACCGCAGGATCGATTTTTTAGGGTGGGGTCGGGGGTCCCTGGCGGTGCTCAGGGCTTTCTCCTGGCTCTGTGCTCGGGGGTCTGGGATTCCGGAATCAAACTGGGCTCAGCTGTGTGCAAAGCAGGTGCCCTCGCTGCTGCAGGCTCGGCTCAGGCCTGGGCGTGGGCACTGGGAGCTCTGCGGAAATCCCGACCTGCTGACCGAGGGTCTCGGCAGCCTCGAGCGTTCGCGACGCCCCGAGGTCAGAGTTCTACACTTAGCCCTGCCCCACCCCGGACCAGGCAGAGTAAGGGGAATATTTAAAAAATATATATTATTTTTTGGTTTACAAAAACGGTTTCTCATGGACATATTTCAACCCCATGCCCACCACAGTCCACACACCCACCAGATCCCCACTCCACTCCTACCAGGACCCCAGCCCTGCCCCTGCTTGCCCCCCACCCCAGCTCAGTTCTGTGAGTCAGTTTCCTCCCACGTTGCCTTTGGGTGTTTGCTGCTGCCTGTTGTGTATCATGAAGTCCCACACGAAGAGGTTCATGACCGGAGACACGAGCCTGAGAGCAAGTCATGCTCGTTCCTGGGTCTCTGGTTGTGTCCCAAAGACCAAGTGGCTCAAGGCCATTCCTGTCACTTGTACAAACACATGAATGTGGGTTAGACTTTTCCTCACCCGGTTCTTGAAGCCAGTTTAATATCTTCCCTACACATTTGATCCCCATCTCTCTGTCTCTGTCTCTGTCTCTGTCTCTCTCTGTCTCTGTCTCTGTCTCTCTCTTTCTCTCTCTGTCTCTGTCTCTCTCTCTGTCTCTGTCTCTGTCTTTCTCTCACCCGGCAGCCTTGGCCCAGCAGCAAGGCGTGTGCGGGCTTCTCAGCAGGCCTGGAGTCCCCAGGGCTACCCTTCCTCACAGCCATGCTGATGCCAGGGATGAAACTTGGGTCAGGAAGGCCGTGTGCTATCCCTGGCAGGCCTCTCCCCTGCCCTGACCTTCTCCTAACGTAATGAGCACAGCTGATTCCGACTGTGTGCAGACCGTGAGACAGCCACGTCCCCCAGATACTCTGGAACGTAAGCCAAGCACAGGAGAGCTGGCCCATCTCGGAGCACCTGCAGTTGCTGGCATTCCACAGCTCTGCGTGAATCCCGGCCCTGCAGCCCTTCTGCAGAGGGCCGGCCTAGCGCTGAGGCCTCCTGAGGAGGCCCTCCCGGTCAGGGGCTTCTTCTCCGGAGGGGCCCTGCCCCAGGACCAAACCCCGCGTGTGAGCGTGGGCAGCCGGAGAGTCTGAAAGAGCCAGAGGGTCGGTGGAAGGACAGCCTCCCCATGCTGATGACCCCCGGGAGGAACTGTCGTCTCGATTCCCCTTCCCCTTCCCTCCCGGCACCGTGACACTCATGCTTCCACACCCACGCCTCTGCAGACCGGCGCTCTCGCCACACACCTACATCACACCGTGTGCCAGCCGCCCGCGAAACGGGGCTCTCCTACACGAGTCTGCACTGCGGGTGGCGTTTCTCCGTCCAGGGGGGCCGACTCGTCCCTTGCTACCCTGCTCCCTGCCCCTGCTGCTGGCTCCAGCCTAAGTTACATGAAGATACGTGTTTTGGAAAGAATTGTCTTTCATTGTTCATCTTGTTTTTTGACGCGTGATTTACACGGCTGTTAGCAATAGTTTCCGACACAGCATTCCATCTGCAACGCCACGGCCGTGCCAGCATCTTCTACCAGCTCACCCTTGGCTCCCACCCCCAACCTGCCCCTCACAGACACACCTGCAGGTTTCTCCTTCCTTCCTTCCTTCCTTCCTTCCTTCCTTCCTTCCTTCCTTCCTTCCTTCCTTCCTTCCTTCCTTCCTTCCTTCCTTCCTTCCTTCCTTCCTTCCTTCCTTTCTTCCTTTCCTTCTTTCCTTCTCTTCTCTTTCTTTCTTTGTCTCTTTCTCTCTTCCTTCCTTCCTTCCTTCCTTCCTTCCTTCCTTCCTTCCTTCCTTCCTTCCTTCCTTCCTTCCTTCCTTCCTTCCTTCCTTCCTTTTTTCTTCCTTCCTTCCTTCCTTCCTTCCTTCCTTCCTTCCTTCCTTCCTTCCTTCCTTCCTTCCTTTTTTCTTCCTTCCTTCCTTCCTTCCTTCCTTTCTTTCTTTCTTTCTTTCTTTCTTTCTTTCTTTCTTTCTTTCTTTCTTTCTTTCTTTCTTTCTTTCTTTCTTTCTTTCTTTTCTTTCTTTCTTTCTTTCTTTCTTTCTTTCTTTCTTTCTTTCTTTCTTTCTTTCTTTCTTTCTTTCTTTCTTTCTTTCTTTCTTTTCTTTCTTCCTTTCTTTCCTTCTCTTCTTTCTTTCTTTGTCTCTTTCTCTCTTCCTTCCTTCCTCCCTTCTTTCTTTCTTTCTTTCTTTCTTTCTTTCTTTCTTTCTTTCTTTCTTTCTTTCTTTCTTTCTTTCTTTCTTTCTTTCTTTCTTTCTCATTCTTTTTTCTTTCTTTTTCTTTCTTCCTTTCTTTCCCTCTTTCCTTCTCTTCTCTTTCTTTCTTTGTCTCTTTCTCTCTTCCTTCCTTCCTTCCTTCCTTCTTTCTTTCTTCCTTTCTTTCTTCCTAATTTCTTAATTTCCTTCTTTCTTTCTTGATGTTTCTGTGTTCTTTTGATAGTAGGGTAATGAACACATAAAAACTATTTAGAAGAATTCAATTTTCTTCAATTTGGGGGAAATTTCAGAAGGACAGTGATAGGTAATCTTTAATAACTTGATAAATTCACTACAAAATATTTTTTGACCTAGGATTTTTTATTGGGAAAGTATTTGAATAACATCTCAGTGTTATTGTTCATAATTGGCCTGTTCAGAACTTCTGTTCTCTCCAGATCAATGTTAGAATGTTGTAGTATTCTAAAATGCATCCATTTCCTCCAGATTCTCCAGTTTAGTGGTATACAATTTCTCATAGTAGCCTCATGATCCTTTTTATGTCTGTAATATCTCTTGTTCTCTTTTGTTTTTGATTCAATTTTATAGGATTTTTCTCTCTCCTTTCCCCCGCTCTTCCCATATTTTCTTTTGTTTATGAACCGAGTTAAGGGTCTGTCAATATTATTGCTTAAGATAAACATAGCTTACTTTTATTTGTATTATAATTTTCATTTCTATTTTATTTATGTCTTCTTTCTAAATTATTTCTTCCTCTTACTGTGAGTGGTTTTATCCTTGTTTTTCTAAATTTTTAGCATTTGTAATGAGAATGTTTATGTCAGATTTTCTTGTTTTGGGGGTTGTCCATATGTATGTCATATGTCCTCTCTCATTCCTGCTCCTACAAAGTTGAATTTTACTTCTCTTCATTTTTGCCGTTCTTGTTAGTATTTTTCAATTTTGGTAATCTTGTATTTGTTGATTTTTCTTTATTTTTTTCTATCTTATTAATTCCCTGCTTAATCTTTATTTCCTTTTTTCACATTTTCGCTTATTTTAGATGTTTTTGGTTGTGCTGAATTAAAACTGTGAATAAAAATATAGTGGACAATAGAAATCTAATTTTGCAAATAGTATAAAGTATAAGTAATTGATGAGCTTCTACCTTTTTCTAATTCCTAAGATGTTCTCCTCGGGGGGAAGGTTGCTAGGGTTTGCCAAGCAAAATGGCTACAGGACCTTTCAAAGTACAAGTTATTGATGGGAACCCGCCCGCTTTTAGAATAGGCATAAAGTTCCCACATGCCATCATGAGCAAAAACATAAAGAAACTAGTCATGAGTGACTTCTCCATTCTGATATGATTGATTGCGTGAGCCATAAGTGACTTGAGAGTGATCCCTAAACGGGTAGCGATCCCCTGAAGGGGAGAAGAGCTTTATATAAAAAGATGAGTCTATGGCCAGGGTGACGCACTGGAAACAGGAATTACGTCCAGATTAGGAAGTGATAGATGAGGTCTTCCTGTTGATATGCAGTGAAACCCAGAGGCTATTTGAAATGGTTAGAAATGTAACTGCCTCGGGAGGGAGGCAGCTACAAGGCAAGACGGGTCTTTAGGGTACTTAGATGAATATGACCTGCCTTTATCTCCTTAGCAAGAGCTTATTTACTATAATTTCTGAACATCCTGGGGTCATCTATACATCACAATTTTATTCTTTCAATCTCCCTCCCAGTATTTCCCCCAGGATTATATATCAACTATAACTTTAAAGAAAAACTAATAATTGAAATTTGTTTATACTAAATTGTGAAATATTTATTGATAACTCAGTTTTATCGTAATGAAAATATTATAAAAGTTTACCAAGATTGGAGAGAGAGAAGAAACCCCATAAATTCCACCTACTGCAATAATATCTGAAATAAGTGCTAGTTTTAATATCTGCATATGAAAATTTGTATGTGTTTTAAACACTTTCTCAATTTTCTTCATCCCAGCGCTCCCTATACTACTTGTCGTCTATTCTGTTGGCAATTACTAGTTTTCCAGTACTTTCCTCAATTGTCCATTGTTGCTTGCCTTAAAACCATGATCCTTAAACCAGAATTTTATTACTGACATTCTATTTCTATTACACAGATGGTTCTCTCTATTTCACTTAGAAGATTTGGAGGGATTTTAGTTTAACTCTAGATACAAGACCTTCATTTTTCACCCTTTTGAGGTTCAAACTGAATTGCTGAAAAGATCTGGTCCTTTTATTTGGAGCTCATTTTAACTTCTGAGCAGGTACTCAGAGATCTTAGTCTTAAAGCTGACACTGTACCACACACTCCTTTTATTCCCCTTTCTTCCTTCAGCTCAGCTGCACATTACACCTTTCTTAAAATTTCTACTGAGTTTGCTGAATTTGACTTGGTTATTAATTTGAAGCATTGGGACTTTTAAAGCAGAACAAACATATCTATATTTTCCCTTTTCACTTTACCTTTTATTAATTTTTATTTTTTAATTAGTGAATCACCGTGCACCAGCACAGACCCAGGGATGGCTGGCCCCTTCCTAGAGGAGCTTCAGCAGAAGCAAAAGACCAGGAAGGGAATTTCAGAGGCCACCAACCACGCCCAGCTCTATCTCCCTTGGGAACCTCCCTGGCCGTGGACATTGACCCAGCAGAAGCCCCTTGTGGCAACAGATTTTAAAGCCCTATAAAAGCCACCTTGAACATGGAAGTGTAAGGGTGCTCATATGCTCATATGCTGCCTGAGCCCATGTGCTGCTGGTGCCCACGTGGCTGAGCACACGTGTCCCCCGCATGTCCCCTCTTGAGACGTGGACTTTCCTATCGAATGCTGGGATATATGTAGGGGCTCTCTCGGCCCTTGGAGAAGCCTGGGTTCTCTCTTGAGTGTGTTATTCGTTACTCTCTCTCTCTCTCTCTCTCTCTCTCTCTCTCTCTCTCTCTCCCTCTCTCTTTCTCTCTCTCCTCCCTGGTGGGGCCCACTGACTTCACATGTATATGACTGTGAATTGTTACTTAGTTTTCTGACTCCAGTTATATCAATGTTAGATGAGATGGTAATAGTATGCCAGAATTAGTGAGCTATTAAGTATATATCTGTCCAGTTTTTGTAACTCTTAGGGGAAATGCTTTGCCATTTAATTAAAATCATATTTTTTTATTCCATTACAAATGACTGAAAATGTAACAATTTACATTTTCTCTCATTCTCCCACATTATACATGTGTACATATGTATATGCTCACATATATGTGTATGTAGCACTGTCGTCCATATACATGTTTCAACATATTGGTACTTTGTGTTCATGCTACATATGACTCTATTCAAGTTAAAATCTAAAACAAAATATAACTTTGTTAACTGGAACATATGCAGTAGTTCATGATGCATAAAATGTGAATATAAAATAAAATCATTCATATTTTAATGAGTCACATGATTTAAAGAAAAGTTATGCACAAGAGTAAAAAGAATCTTAATATCAATCTTCATTTGATAGCCTACTACTGTGTCTCTATAAGTTTTTTAAAAACATGCTCCTCATTCAAAATCTTAAAACTCAATTTAGTTTGAGGAAACTGTCAAGCACACTTTCCTTGAGTGTTTTACTCCTTTGAATAACAGCTCTTACCCTTAGTGGCTCACTGACCCTTTTCAATCTATTGAGCAACTGAGTCCTCTGTCTGGAAAAAGCAGACACTGGTCCTCACTGAACACGGCATAAACAAGTTTGGTTGGCTCAGAAGAAATCAGACTCACTAGGGAAATAAAAGGAACTTACAGGTTTTTGCTTTTGTTTTGTTTTGTTTTACAGGTTTTTGTTTTTGTTTTGTTTTGTTTTGTTTTTTGTGTCACAGAAATGAGTCTTGGTAGTTACTTAGTTTAGAACAATGCCTGAAACCAAACACAACGGTGCTTCTTTCCTGCACACCCAGGGCTCAACCACCAAAATCAAATGCTACTGCAAAACACTTAACCTTTGGTATTTTAAAAACTAGTCCAGTTGATGCAGTATCTACTAGAAAATAGCACTCCCAGCTGTTTATCTTGCCCAACACTCCGTCTTTGGTCTTTGCTCTGTCTCGGTTTAACAAAGCCCAGGTGGGTGCATTACGAATTCCGTTGAATTGGCTTTTATTAACGTGTCTGCATAGTCAGCACCTAATCCACATAATTATTAAGAACATGATGATTTACTTACGCTTGTTAGTGTTTGATTTCGTATTAATCTATAGTACATATGTGGTATTGGCCCTTTAATGTAAGAGCAAAATTGTATCTTTATGCAAAAATTGATTTTAGTTTAATGTTCTTTTCATAGTAACAATGAGTTTTCAAGGCAGTTAGCTGTGTATCTAAAATGACTTTCTAGAGTCTTGGAAATTCCAGGAGATCTCATTAATGAGACATTGCAATTTTTTTGTATATAAATAAATTTTTGTCTGTGAAATATTACTGCATTTGGTAACCTAAATACAGTTAATTAGTAAAGTAAACACAGTATCTCATTTATACATTAGTAATGCTTCAGGATCAGCAGCGGAAGTTGCAGTTCTCCTACCAAATCCCATTTAGAACAAGGTCTTAATATAGTTGGTATTAAATATAGTGTTTTAGAGGCTTAACAATATTCTTCTTAGATTGTCTGAATAATTACTCTGCTATTGGCTAATATGAGAAGAATATGTATAACTATAATCACTTCAGTAATTGCACAATATATTGCAGTCTTCATTAATATTTGTAATATTTGCATAAATTTTTCTTAAACGAGTTGGTAAATCAAACCTAACATGCAACTTTACTATTAATGATGGTTGTAATCATATATGTGCTTCTGTGGCTTTGAGGTAAATGTTTGTTTCCTCAACTCTCTCAGCAATCTCTTTATTTTTGGATCAAGTTGGGCTGTTTTTTGTCCTCTCTAGTAATTGTTTTGAGACCTCAAGGGGAAGACAAGGTAACTGTGAGTGACAGGGAGGCTGAGCCTCTCGGTGCTTAGAGTGAAGGGAGACTGCATTGGCCGAGCTACGCCATGTAAGAACGTACTCCACTTTCAGGTGCCAAGGAAATCACAGGAAGTAGCGCCAGGAAATAGTCTATAGGTCTGGCAAAGTTTTTGACAATCTTGAAGAGATTGTGAGGATTGTGACTCAATCAAAGGACTCTTGCAATAATTCTTTTCTGAAAGTATTTGATATCCTTGGCTGAAGTCGGAGAGTTAACATACAACATGGGAGTTGGGTTCAGGATGCGAACTCTGAGCCACATACAGTGCTGGAAAAACCGGATAACCACATGCACAGCAATGAAGTTGATTCATATGCTATACACAAAGTTAATTTCATGTGGACTATACATCTTGAGACTAGACCAGAATATTTAAACATATTGAGGAAAATGTGAACTTTTATAAAGCAATCCAGGACCTGGACCTCAAGGTAATTTCAAAGAAATGTTTTCCCTGGGCAAAGTAACAGGGAGAAAATTAGATGTGACTAGATAAAATAGAAATATTTTCATTGTCAAAATTAAGCTAGAATGGAACAATATCCTACCTAATAGGAAAAGATATTTGAACAATATATCCGTTACGGGAATAATATCAAGGACACATAAGACTCTCCAAAGCTCAAAAGCAAATAAATTAATAATCCCATAGACAGGAAGAGATGTCACAGGTCCCAATACACGGAGCTTTTCTTTGGGTCAGTGAGGCGGTCCCGTGCTCCGTAGGGGTCAGTCCTGTGACCCCTAAGGCCCCTGGAATACGAGGTGAGGCTGAAAGGTTGGTGGAGAGGGAAATAGACCGAGGCTGTGAGGAAAGAAAACCTAACAGGTTTATTGGGGTGTTCCAGACGAGGTTCCCGGTCTCTGATGAGGCCAGTGAAGCACCACCCACTGTGGGGGTCTCGGGCATCGTACAGGGCACCTGCTGTGGGCGAAGGGGTGGGAGGCACTCGGGTTAATGGAGAAATCCAAACACAAATTTTAAAAAAATTACCTGAGAACAAAAGCAACAAAGAGATGAGCCACAAGATTTTAGGAAAGGCACCAAAAATAGTATTAAAAGGAACTTTTATTGATCTGAAGCCCAGTAAGTAGTAAAAGTAATGCAAGTATTGTAAGCTCAGTAACTAAGAAGTCTCAAGAAATGCATTGTCTTAGACCTTAAGACTATAAAAGGGGGACACGTAGAACCAATAGTCTGCAAGGAAGGAAATAATTAAAAAAAAAGTAGGTGGACATAAGTGAAATTTAAACCAAAAAGATACAGCACAAGAGGCTGGAGCGATAGTACAGCTTGCAAGATGATTGCCTTGCATGCACCTGACCCAGTTTCAATCCCCAACATCCCAAATGAGGCCCTGAAGCAGCCAGGAGTGACACCTGCGAGGTGTGGACCCCAAACTAATGGAAATACACACAGCATAAAGGAATTAATTAAAGCAAGACGTGGCTGTCTAAAAGTATCAGCAAGTTTGATAACCCCTCTCCAGGGTCACCAAGAGAAAAGGGAGAGATTTTATTACGGTCTGGAGTTCAATAGAAACAATTCTATTTGGTTGCAGGATAAAAAATACTTTATTGATCGTACTACGACAAAACAGACTCACGGGTGTTTGATGTTACTGAGCTCGCAGCTATTATTTAACGACTTTGAGAAGGTAGTTTTGGACTCCCGAGGTCCCGTATCCCAGCCTCCTGCCTGGCCCTCACTAGCTTCTGTCCCTCCAAGTCCGCCACCGTCTCCGGGTCCACTGCTGGTGCTCTGGGACCAGTCTCTCCGTGCTGGGCCTCGCCGTTCTTCGTGCCTGGGCCTTTCTTGCTGCTCTGCCCAGAGCTGCTGTTTCTTCTGCTGCTTGCCAAGGTCCTGCCTTGCATTCCAAGAGCGGTTGCTCTCTCTGTCTCTGTCTCTGTCTCTGTCTCTCTCTGTCTCTCTCTGCTCCATCCTGGTTCAAAAGGAAGCACCTGCCTGCATCCCCCCTGGTTCTCTCTCCTCAGGGACAAGGTGAGAACACAACCTGCCTGCTGTCTGCTGGACACAGGTGATGGGTCAACAAGGAAGTTCCTCAGGACTGTGGAAGTAGGGTCTGGAGCAATAGTACAAAGCCTGCGACCTGCACGCATCCAACCCAGGTTCCAACCCCCCATCCTTGATGGTCCCCTGAGCACTGCCAGGAGTGATTCCTGAGTCCAAAGCCTGGAGTAAGCCTGAGCAAAGCTGGGTGGACAGCTCCGAGTTAAAAATCTCTTTTGCTAGTCAGTCACCTCCGTGAAGCTGCAGCAGGACAGGAGAGTTCTCCTGCAGGTACCGGCCTAACCACCCCCGTGGCCGTGAGCGCTCTCTCACCAGCCGTGATCCAGAGACTCAGAAGTGAATGTCGAAGGAGATCAACCAGTGGCGGAATTTCCCCCGGGTCTTGCAAAAGGCTGAGTCAGCCTGGAGCAGCCCCAGAGCGGGTAGGTGAGCCCCTGTACCTGCCCAGAGCGGGTAGGTGAGCCCCTGTACCTGCCCAGAGCGGGTAGGTGAGCCCCTGTACCTGCCCAGAGCGGGTAGGTGAGCCCCTGTACCCGCCCAGAGCGGGTGGGTGAGCCCCTGTACCCGCCCAGAGCGGGTGGGTGAGCCCCTGTACCTGCCCAGAGTGGGTGGGTGAGCCCCTGTACCTGCCCAGAGTGGGTAGGTGAGCCCCTGTACCTGCCCAGAGTGGGTAGGTGAGCCCCTGTACCTGCCCAGAGTGGGTAGGTGAGCCCCTGTACCTGCCCAGAGCGGGTAGGTGAGCCCCTGTACCTGCCCAGAGCGGGTAGGTGAGCCCCTGTACCTGCCCAGAGTGGGTAGGTGAGCCCCTGTACCTGCCCAGAGTGGGTAGGTGAGCCCCTGTACCTGCCCAGAGCTCTGGAAGCCAAAACGCCCCACACTCCACAGTCAGCCCATGCTCCCAGCCACAACCACTGCTCTGCCAAGTCTCATCCAGAAGTTACTTTGTTGAAACACTCAGGTACGTGGGTTTTGTGACTAAAATCTCAAGCTTTCACAGGGTGGGAATGGGCTATACGCCCTAAGCCCACCCCCCATCTCCCAGTTCTTCCAAAAGCCTGGCGGTAGTACACAAGCCCCAAAGTCACCAGTCAGTAAAGAATTTAACTCCAGCTGCATCATCCCATTAGAAAATTTTGGACATCCTGTAACATGTATCCATGATTTCAGCCGCACGAAATCTCAAACTCTATAACATTTATAAACCAGGAGTAGTACACCAGATTGGATGGGATGGAACGTAAAGGCAACCAATATTGTTTAACAAAATGAAAACACAGGAAGTTTAACCTGTAACATCTTAGTAATCTCTTGTACAAGGGTTTAATGGCTGCCTGGTGAAATACAGGAATTTTCATGAACTTTTTTCTAAGGAAATATTTTTTGATCACCCATTAAGCAAACTATGTATAACAATCAATATAAAATAAATTATTGAGGGCCTGGTATGGGGGCAGGATCAAGAAGTGATTGGGAAAATTGGAAATAAAGGTGATGAGAAGGTATAATGGTGGTGGGATTTATGTTGGTTGGAATATTGAAGGTCTGTAACTAAACTAGTGACTTTAGAAAGTCTTTTTTTTTAAAAAAAAAAAGAAGTGGTTTTCTTTTAGTAAGCTCTCCTGATAATAAAGTACTAATTCTAATAATGATATTCAATAGTTGAAAACAATTCGTTAAAATATTTAAGTTTACTAGTTTAACATTTTGAATGGAATGAGAAACATTCAGGGATTATGCTACAAAGGAGATCTAATCGTACTTAATTATGTCCTACTGGTGCTGATATTACACATTACCTGAGGGACCTGTTTTAGTATATGCCTGATAGTCAAAACATTACCCCACTGATTTTTTGAAAATTAATCAAATGCTCCAAGGACATATTTATAAGACATGTGATTTTATGACTTTCATATATCTATATAAATTTCACATGCATTTATGAAAGAAATACTACACCCCATGCATTTGAAACATTTTCGTTTGTGTCTAGACCCGCCCTACTCTGCCCTGCTCTCAGAGATTGCTGCTGACAGGGAGTCGGACGAAAGCGGAAGGAACTTACGGGGTATTGGGAACATACCAGGTCAGCGCGTGCAAAGTAAGTGCCTTGACTTCTGTATTCTCTTGCTATCTGCTGTCCTTAAGATATTTTTATGAACAATTTTAAATTGGATTTTTACATGAACAATTGCCTCCTTTACTTGTATCACTTGTCATCCCATTGATCTTCGATTTGCTGGAGCAGGCGCCAGTAATGTCTCCATTTATCCCTGTTGCGTGCTAGTGTAATGAGCCCAAAATTGCCTCCTTAAAATACTTATAATTATATGGGGCTGGAGCAATAGCACAACAGGTAGGGCATTTGTCTTGCATGTGGCCGACCCAGGTTCAATTTCCAGAATCCTATATGGTCCCCTGAGCACTGCCAGGGGTAATTTTTGAATGCAGAGCCAGGAGTGACCCCTGTGCATTGCTGGGTGTGACCCAAAAAGAAAAGGAAAAGAACAAAAAAAATTATATTTATATCTTAAAAATAGCCGATATCTGATAGCCTAGTTCTCCCTTTTGGAGAACCTGACAAGCTACCAAGAGTTTATTGCCTGTACAGGAGAGCCTGGCAAGCTACTGGTGGCGTATTCAATATGCCAAAAACAGTAACGATAGGTTTCATTCTCCTGACCCTGAAAGAGCCTCCAATCGTTGGGAAAGACAAGTGAGGAGAGGCTGCTAAAATCTCAGGGCCGAGTGTAATAGAGACGTTACTGGTGCCCGCTTGAGTAAATTGACGAACAATGGGAGGACAGTGATACGGTGATCTTAAAAATAATAGTATTAGTAACATAAACTTTTATGTTTCTGGTACAGCTGTTCTACACTCTAACGTAGGAATAGGCTAAATATCAGAATATCAATGCATTTAAGCCTACAAATAACTACAATACTATTAGTTACAAGAATAAATACCTTAGTTCTACTTTGCTGTCTACATAATTTTATCAATTTAATTAAGAAACATATAAAAATGTATATTTTAAATTATGTCAGAATGTATTAGTCAAGTAAATTCTGTTACATTAGAATTTGTTACATTGTTACATAAATTTATTACGTAATTTTTGTTACATCGAAACATTTATTGGCTCTCGCTTTGGTGTTTGAATAGTAGAGTTTAGTGTATTCTTTAAAGGCACACCTTTTGAGTACATTAGAAAACCTTAGTGCGATCACTTAACTGAGTAAGTACTCGTGCTTTCCAGTACTTTAGACACCTGGGTCCGGTAGTTGCCTAACGGGAGAAGCATGGATGTGGCCGGGAAGGTCTAGCGTCCCCGTATCCCGACGTCCCCGGGGTGAATCACTCACAAGTCGCCGACGCTCTCGCCAGCACTGTACGAGAAACACTAAGCGCGGTCTCTTTACCTGTATCCTGATGCCAGTGGGAACAGAGAAGAACGGGGGACTGGTCTTCAGCAGGAAGCCGGGCAGGGGGCCCAGCGGAGGGGACACGCGAGGGAAGGGAGCACTAGGGGAGGGGACGGGGAGAGCCCTCCCACGGGTGCGGGGGTGGGGCGGAGGGAAAGGGGACCCTGGCGGGGGCAGTGGGCGCAGGTGAGGGGTTGGGCTTGCAACAATGTAGCCTGAAACTCAAATCATGCGAATACCTTTGTGACTTTTAGTCACTGTGATTCTAGTTTTTAGAAAAGAAAAAAAAAGCAGCTTTAGCTGCTGCAGGAAAGAGACCGAGAAGGCCCCAGAAAGGGTACTTTATATGTGCTCTATACACACGTGTTTACATGTGCTAGCGCCACCTTGTCATTCGTGCCCCCGAAGGAAAGGGAACGTTTATTTCTGATATGCAAGTGTATTTTCCATATGCGAGGCTTTTCAAAGCCAGGTTATCGCGTGCAGGGAGGGGCAGGAGGGGCTGCAGGTCTGTGTTTGCGTCCCGGCCAGGCCCGGGTCCCTGCAGGCCGCTGCGGTGAGGGAGGCTGCTCTCCGCGGCCACACACGAGTGTGTCAGACGTGCCACAGCAGCTGGGCTGGAAGAGTCCTGCCACACTCATTGCCCGGTCGTGCTAAAGTCAGCACGTGGAGCTGGTCAGCGGTGTAAACATAACATAACTGCTGAGACTGTTTAGGCCAACACCTGCCCTCTGCGCTTCCACTCCAGCCCCGAGACTGTTCAGGAATCACCCCTTAGAACTGCTGAGAAATGCCGTCTAATAAAACATCCGCTGCGGTTTAGTCACATCTTCACGAATATTATGTGTGATATTGTAGGGTCAGATGCTATAAAGTTTCCTACTTTTTCATGTAAAGACATTTTTTTACTAAATTTGTTAGAAGATAATTGTTCTACCAAGATGTCAATTAATTTTCAGTCATTTATTCTTTCTTAATTTTATTAGCACTGTCGTAGCACTGTCGTCCTGTTATTCATGGATTTGCTTGAGTGGGCACCAGTAACGTCTCCATTGTGAGACTTGTTGTTACTGTTTTTGGCATATCAAATACACAACTGGGAGCTTTCCAGGCTCTGGCTCGTGAGCTTGCCGGGCTCTCCGGGAGGGACAGAGGACTTGAACCCGGTTTGGCCCCATGCAAGGCAAACGCCCCATCTGCTGACCCAAAAAGCAAAAAAAAATAAAGGAAAGTCTCTATTTCAGATAATTTTATTATGTTTTAGAGAAGATTATTATTATTATTGGGTTGAAATTTGGGGGGAAACTATAAGCTTCAGGAACTCGGAGGTTGGAATTTCTTCCCCTATGTGAGACATTTTCGATCGCTATTTCCCTAAGCCCAAGTTTGTTTGGCCTACTGCCTCCTTTTTCAGAAAAAAGTAACTTATTGTCCCTCAGGAAATACACCTTTCAGGGAACAAACAGGAAGCGCTCTCAACGATACCCTGGGAAGGGGGGCTGCACCACGTGCCTTCTAGAACCCTGGTCTAAACCAATGTTCTTTCAGACTGGAATGGCTGGAAACATGCCATTTTGGTAACACCACTTCCACTGAATATTTGTGTTTGCTAGTTGAAATTTACTTTTGAGCTATTTTAGTGAAATTTTAATTACTGATTTCTCCACTTTAGATTTTTTTGTAATTCCTATTTCCTAAATGGCTGGAGCAATAGCACAGTGGATAGGGCATTTGCCTTGCACATGGCCGACCCGGGTTCGATTCCTAGCATCCCATATGGTCCCCCAAGCACTTCCAAGATTAATTCCTGAGTGCATGAGCCAGGAGTAACCCCTGTGCATCGCCGTGTGTGATCAAAAAAAAAAATTGATAATCTTTTTATTTGACATGATCATCATTTGTTTAATGCCTTTAAGCAACTTTAGTTGAACAAATTAATAATGCTAAATGTACAGTATTTTGGCAGAAACTAGACACTTTATATAATATCACTGCTTTTCAACCTTTTTTCGATAGTAGTCCCTTCCAACCTTGTTTTCTTCCCGTGGCCATCCACTCCTGCTGGTCCGGCCTCTCACCTCTCCGCACTTACACTCTTTCCACCTGTCATCCCCCCTAGAATACCTGGGGGTCCCAGAGAGGAACCCATCTAGCACCAGGTTTAGAAACGCTGACTATGCACCACCAGTTCTTTGTGTTGGATCTCCCCCTTTCTGAGGCTCCTAGTATTTTGTTTCACTTTGGGGCCAGACCCAGCTGTGGTCAGGGCTGAGGCCTGACCCTCCATTTTTGGATCACTCCTGGTAGCACCCGGGGGACCAGACGGGTGCCAGGGATTGAGCCTGCCTGGGTCAGCAGCGTGCAAGGCAAGTACCCTGCCCACTGAATTATCTCTCGGGGCTTGCAATGTTTTGCTGGCTGCTCATTTAGAGACGGGCTCACGTGTTTTAGTAGACCCTATTTCCCCCTACTCCGTGTTCCCTGGTGCTCCTCTCGGGCCCGTGACGTGGTCACCCACAACCGTACGGCAAACAAGGCAGCTTTGGCAGGGCCCTCTGTCCTTCTCTGACCACACCCAGGTATCCGACTGGAGGAGCTGGAAGGAGAGTCGAGGAGTCAAGGCACTACTTTGAATGCAGCCCACGGGGGTCACTCCTCACGTGAGCAGGAAGTGCCCCTGAGCACCACTGTGTGTGGCCCCCAAACAAAAACTAAAAAAAAGGAACCAAAAATTCCTTGCTGTGGCTAATTGCTAGTTGGTTTCTTTCTCTCTATTTTTGTATTGTCACCCACCCCCATCTATCACTACATAATTCTTAGCAATACATTTAAGTATAAATTCCTGCATAAAATAAAGCAAATTAAGATTGCTTTGAAAAGTGCGTTCTAGGGGCAGGGCTAGAGATTTGAGGGGAGAAAAAGTAAACACCCTAGGCTAGACCGTTCCTCCCAGAAAGCTACAGTTAAATGTCTTCTGGGATGTGTTATCAGGGGATGTGCAGAGAGCTCAGAGGGGCAGAGTGCAAGCTTGGCATGCTGGTGACGGGCTCAGCCCCAGCACTGGACCGTGCCCCAAAACCTAGCCAGCAGCAGTCTCAGCACTTCCGTGTCTTGCCCCAAAACCCAAACTAAAATTTTTGAGAAATTCCTTCCACATTTCTATGGGAAGTCCAAACTCCTACCAGGCTCTGTAAAGTTGCACACGGTCCAATCCCATCTTTCGGCATGTTTACTGATTGATTCACTCTGCTCCCAGGGACGCAGTCTCCTGCTGCTAATCCCCAGGGCTCTTCTCCTTCCTGTTTCCTGTTCGCTGGTTCTCTGCAGCATTCTTCTCTCACTCAGGCTTCTGCTCAAATATCATTTCAAGACGTTTCTAAAACATAAGACCCGTCCTTCACTCTTTATTCTCTGTGTTCTGCTCTGAGTTTCCTTACAGCTCCTGACTTGTTTTCTTATTTGCCTAAGGCCTACATCTCACAGGACTGAAGGTTCTAGGAGCTTTACCTGTCCCGTTTGCCATGGGACTTCAGTATTTATAACAGTAATTAGCACACAGTCAATGCTCTATATGCATTTGTGTCAGCAGATGTAAACAAGAATTAAACTGTTTTAAAGCTACTAATATTTTATTATTTTATTTTATTTTATTTATTTTTTAACAGTGAATGACCGTGAGGTACAGTTACAGACTTACAAGTTCTCGTGTTTGCGTTCCAGTCATACAACAATCGAGCTCCCATCCCTCCACCAGTGCCCATTCTCCATTCTCCTCCACTAAGGATCCCAGTATCCCTCCCACCACCACCCCCAGCCCCCTCTCCCCCACCCCGCCTCTGTGGCAGGGCATTCCCGTTTGCTCTTGCTCTCCTTTTGGGTGTTGTGGTTTGCAATAGAGGCATTGAGTGGCCGTTGTGTTTGATCTATAGTCTACATTCGGCACACATCTCCCAACCCAAGCGGGTCCTCCAAACACCCTTTACTGGGTGTTCCCTTCTCTATCTGAGCTTCCTTTTCCCCCAGCATGTGAGGCCAGCTTCCAAGCCATGGGGCAAACATCCTGGTACTAATTTCTACTATTCTTGGGTGTTGTCTCCCATTCTGTTATTTTATATTCCACAGGTGAGTGCAATCTTTCTATGTCTATCCCTCTCCTTCTGTTCAGTCATTTATTATAAGGTAAATATTGTTTGTTTCCTATTATACAATGTGCACTATTCTCAGTTCCACAGAAAGCACTCCCAGAAATAAAAATGCCACATTATTTACTAGTAATCAAAGACATAGAGAGTTATAGTATTTCAGTCACTAAACAAGAGCCAAAGCTTCTACCTGATGTGTAAGAAAACCAGGTAAAAGCAAAAAATATCTTAACTACATACATTTTTTCTCTAAATTAAGGTGAAAAGATTGGTCTTTATTATTAACTCTAGATACCTAAAGGAGCAGAAAACTTCCGTGGCAATTTCTCTGATGATTTTTATTACTAATATTATAAACAAAATATTATATTTATTTTTAAATTTTTATTTTTAGTTCTGTATTTTATTTTTATAATCCTTTTTCCCCTGTAAATTAAATAAATGTCTTACTCCCTCTTCTCTTTCTCTCTCACACACATCCTCCTTCTATATTAGTCTGATATTATTGCTTTAAATAGTAAAATGCTATAAAATCCTTAATTGCAGGGACATTATGGAAACTTCTATTATGCTAAGAAAGTGCCCACTGAATAATCCGCTTCCGGAGGTCTGCTGATTGAACACCTGCTCTAGTAAAGGGAAGCAGAGGCTGAGCTACACTTCATCCTTCATTCTCAGGGCTTCTCCCAGCCCACCTCTCCTCCTCCTGACATACAGCTCACGTGAGTGAGAAGTGCATATCGGAGATAATAAAATGCTTTAGGATAGCTTGGCAGTGTTTTTGCTGATGTATTAATTCATTTCCTTTCACAAGCTATATCACCATCATGTCTAACCAGATTTTATGAGAGGGTTCACTGAAGTGAAAATCAAGCCAATGAATCGTTTAATATGAACTAATGAAAACTAGATATAAAAGGCTTTAGTAACTGTGTTGGAGCTTTAATTGTCAGAGGATGTAAATTCTGAGCTCTGCTAAGTAAAGGGATGAACTGTAATGAAGAAATTGAGATCACTTTGTGATAATTGATTCAATTAAGCAGTCGTGTAAACAATCACGTTCTGGATGAAGCCACTGAAATGGGGAGGGTGAAATGTTTTTCCAAGAAAGAGGGTGCACGAAAGGGGCGTAGGTCCCATTGTGTTTGTTTTCTGTCGGAGTCGGAGTGCCCATCACTACTAGCATGTCACCCCATCTACACAGCACTCATTCTGTTCCAGACATCTGTACGCACATTCTCGAGTTTTAAATGAAAGCCTAAACAGTTTGTTTGGACTTCTGTTGAGCGGGACGAGCACTCGTGTTGTGTCAGGTCTGGGTTTGATCCCCAGCCCCTCGGGTCAGGAGCAGGAACCCCTTAGAGCACTGCTCTGTGAGGCCCCCAAACTGAGGAAGTAGACAAATGGGATTTGGTGCAAAGAAACTTCTTTTGTCTCTTTATGATATTGACGTGATGATTTCGTGTGTTGCCGTGTCTTCAATTGTTATGAATGTTATTCTACAACGAAACCCCAAGCAGGGAACAGCAGCTGGGAGCAATGGCGATTCCTACAGATTAGAAAGGCTTTATGATATGAATATAGGCATTGCTCCCAATAATTGATTCAGACAGGGGTGACAAGAAGATCATAAGTCAGGGAATTAAGGACTTTTAGGTAAGGATTTGGGGGTAGGACTACAAATTATCGTCTATTATGAAGATACCTATAATTCAAGATTTCAATTAGTGATCAAATTTAGTCTTATCACTGATACAGGTTCTTAATATGTGTTATAAAAATTCACTTATTAAATATTTTGATAAATATTTCAGTCAGATTTAATATAATATAGTGAGCAAATAATACAGACTCTAGAGCACTTTATAAACAAGAGCCCTGGTGGCAAGGACTGGAGCTTGCCTTGCTCACGTTCACCCAGGTTCAATCCCTGGCATCCCATGTGGTGCCCTGAGCACTGTAGGAGGAATTCCTGCCGTGCAGTGAGGAGCAGTCCCTGAGCACTGCTGGGGGTGGCCCCAAGCCAAAGCAAACCAAGCCAAATCAGTCAAAATATGAAGGAGGGAAAACTTAATTTTACTGTAAGAATTTTCCAAAAAAGGATTGATACATTTTTTGTTGGTGCCTTTTCCCCCTTTAGGGTCACCCCCGTTGGTGGTCAGGGCTGACTCCTGGCTCTGTGCTCAGGAATCACTCCTGGCTGCTGCAGTACCACATGGGATTCTGGAATTAACCAACGTCAGATGGAGGCAAGGCAGACGCCCCACCCACTGTAATATCTCCTCCCGCCTGACAGCCCCTGCCCCCGCCATCCGCTTATAAAGGAGCTATTCATAAATGATCTCTTTTAGGAAATATTGGGCATGCAGTGTTTTTTATAGGTTTGCCTTTAATATTGAAATATTGACTTTGTTTATATAATTTTGGTAATGTAATTTATTTAAGATACATATGGTGAAAAAAATCTTAAAACCTTCAATTTTCTATAAAATGTTCATGACATAAAACACAAGTATAATACATATTTACACTTTAGTAAGTATGACTATGGAGTTTTATCCTCTTACTGTACTAATATTTTGCCTTTTATATAAGTTAACACATTTAAAACATAAATAGGGAAATATTGACCTTGCATGCCTTAGAAATAAGTCTCTTAAGGAATATACTATATATAACATAGATCCTTTTGCTCAGTGCTATAAGCTCTGGTTTTCAGAGTTACATATCTATGTAGGTAAATATAGATAGTTCAAAGTAAAAAATATTTTATGAAATATCACAAACTGAATTTATCATGAAATAACAGTTACATCACTTGTTTTTGTTTAAAAAACACAAGTTATATTTTGCTTTACATTTTACTTTACCTTTACTCCACAAATCATTTTTTTCCTTTTAAAACAAAAACTCATCCTATAATCTGATGCAGCATCACTGCCATCACTGTCATCCTGTTGTTTGTCGATTTACTCGAGCCTTTATTCCTCCCAGCCCTGAGATTTTAGCAGCCTCTCCTTATTTGTCTTTCCCAACGACTGGAGGCTCTTTCAGGGTCAGGGGAATGAGACCTATCGTTACTCTTTTTGGAATATCATATATACCATGGGTAGCTTGCCAGGCTCTGTCTGTGCGGGCGGGCACTCTCAGTAGCTTGCCAGGCTCTCTGAGCGGTATATATGTGTGTGTGTGTGTATGTGTGTGTGTGTACACACATGTGTATATATACATGTATATACACATATGTGTATATACGTGTATATGTACATATACACATATGTACATATGTGTATATATACATACATATATATATTACTCTCTATGATTTGTTGCCTACTGTCCCTCTCGGAGAGCCCTGCAAGCTACCGAGAGTATCCGGCCCACACGGCAGAGACTGGCAAGCTAGCCGTGGCATATTCGATATGCCAAAAAGAGTAACAACAAGACTCACAATGGAGACGTTACTAGTGCCCGCTCGAGCAAATCGATGAGCAACGGGACGACAGTGCAGTGCTATCATGACTTCATTTTTCTAACAGCTGTATAGTGTTTATTGTGTAGTTGTACCATAGTTTCTTTAACCAGCCGTCTGTTCCTGGGCACTCGGGCGGTTTCCAGATTCTCTGTCTCTGTGTATCTATATTTGTATCTGTACTAACTCCCTCACTTCCGTTTCTTCCCCTCAAGTGAAGCATGTCCTTGCTGAGCCATGGACTTTTCAGCCTTTGACTTCGAGTATGTTTGCTCTGCTCCAGTGGCTGGATGTTCATCTTGCACGTGGGTTACCTGGGTTTGTTCTGACACCCCACCTGGTCCCTGAGCCCACCTGCGCACAGAGCCAGAAGTAGCCATGAGGACCACCAAGTATGCTCTCTAAATAAAATGAACAAAATAAAAACAGACATAAAATTTCTTATGCTGGCATTTAAAGGTCTCAAAAACTACATAACGCAGTCATTCCTTTCTTTGTTTCTATGTTCACATAATTCATTTGGCTCATTCTTATGAATATTTTTATTTCTCATATTGTTGGAGATATATGCATTTGGATATTATTAAGAATCATGCACACAAATACAGTATTGCATATACAGTATCCTCAGTTTTCATTGTGTTCCTAAAATAACTGCATTTTTCACTTTAATGTTTGTTCTTACACGCCCAGTATATGATTCAGTTACTACTAATGAAAACCTACTTGATAGTACCCATTAAACTGATTTTCTTCGATAGAGTAGTTCTTACCCATGGAAGTGGCTGATAAAATGAGCTTGCTTATAGTGTACATGTATTTTATGCCTTATTCTCTATCCAAAACTTATCGCTAATGGTCGACCACCCAGGGCTAGAGCTTGTATCCTCCTGTTTCCTTCATAGGTGTTTTCTCAACACTTGAAGTGGTTCTCAAAGGATTACAGATCCTCCAAGTGATGAAGGTATGACTTAATGAGGGGGTAGTTCAGACAATTTGCTCCATCTCCATGGGGAAGAGTAAAGGAATGTTCAAAATGATGTGTGTGCCTTGAAAAGTTGGATAAAATGCTATAATTGGCAAGAATCATAAAATATTAATACCAACTGCACGTAATTTTTGAAGAGTTTTAGCGACATGAGAAATCTTTCTGTTTTATGAGAAGATGGGTTATAAAGCAGTTTCTACAATGTATTCACAAGTATAAAATAGAGACTTTACATGAATCAAAAGTAGAGGGTCTGGTCAGAGTACCACGGGTGGGGCCCTGTCTTGGCTCGCTGAGGGGGTTCAATCCCGGGAAGCCCACGTGGTCTCTCTAGCTCCCTCCCAAGTGATCCCTGAGCACAGACTCAGGAGTGAGCCCTGAGCCCTCCTCGGAATAGCCAGAAAGCCAACAGATATGGGGGAAAAGATGCATTCCCACGTGTATGTATTACTCTGGAACTTTTGTTATAGAAATCTTATGTTGGTTGATTTTTGCTCTCTTCACAGTCCCAAAGTCCCATGATGGTTTGTCTCCTGCTCGTGGGGAAGTGGCGGGAGGTTCCCTTGGACCCTCTCCTCTTCCTTCAGTCTGGGGTGCTGGCCAGTGCCCAGGTCCTCCTCCCTGTGCTACTGTGAACTCGGACCCTGTTTGTCTCCACAGTTCACACACGCCTGGGCACAGAGCCCAGCACCTCTGATTGGGTGACCCCTAGTACCTGCAGGGGGGTGACCGGGATTCCTCCTCCAGGGGCTAGTGGCCTCTTCTCTCCTGGAGCCAGACGGGTGCAGAAGTGACTGCGGCATCTTCTGTCCACTAACCTCCTCCACGCTACCCTGCTGGGAGCCACAGCCTGCACCCACCAGCGCCCTGTCTGCACCGCGGGGCTCTCCTCTCTTGCCGCTCCTTCACACTGCCGAGTCCTCCTCCTGCAGCTCCGCCCTGGGTCCCCCTGGGTGGGCACCAGCTGGCTGGACTATGTCTTTGACTTCGGGCTGGTGCCCCCCGCCACACACGCAACAGCTAACTTGAAATGTGTGGGAGTTCCACCCCACCCTGCAGCTGCCTGGCTGGGTCACTCACCCCTTCTGCCATTGCTCCCCCACCCCTCTCCTTCTCCCTGGTAGCTGAGCCTTTAGGCTCTGAGGGGCTCTGCCGTGTTTGCGTGCAGGGTGGGCCCTTCTTAGGGTTCACAGGTGCCACACCAGCACCTAGCAGTTCTCTGCCACGAACCAGGTTTTCTTCTGGCTCTGCACTCAGGAGTCACTCTTGGCAGTGCTTGTGGGCCGTATTGGGTGCTGAGGACTGAGCCCAGGTTGGCTGTGTGCAAAGGGCTTACTCACTGTGCTGTCTCTTTCATACTTCAGTTCCCTTATATTTCTTATTCTCTCTGTTTCATAGAACACCAGACTCCTGTTGTTCTGTCTTCAGGCTTGCAGATTCTTCTTTCATGTCAATGGAATTTTGAGTCCCATCACTTGTATCACTTGTCATCCCGTTGATCTTCCATTTGCTCAAGCGGGTGCTAGTAATGTCTCCATTCATCCCTGTCACATGCTAGTGTAGCCCAATGGCATCTGCTCGCTCTAGGAACACGAAGAGCCACAAAGAGTTCAGGGTTTTGACGAAGAAGTCTGACCATCTCGTAGGTGGGCAGCCACATGGTCTTTTGACATCCCATGGAATCCAGTCGGTAACAGCTCTAGTCCAGTGATCATCTATAAGTTGCATTACATGTCCAGCCCATCTGATTTTTGACACCTTGACAAACGAGTCAGCATCCCTAATTTTTTATCCCCTACGGAGGTTGGAACTCTGGATTCCTCCTCTCACTTCAATGAAACATAATACTCCTAGCATAGCTCTTTCTATTCCTCTCTGGGATACCCGAATAGCATTCTCATCCTGTTTTCATAGGGCTCAGGTCTCTGAGGCATATGTTAGTGCAGCAAGAAGAGTGGAGTCAAAAAGATGTACCTGGAGCCGGAGTGTCCTCTTAACCACTTCTTTGATGCTCTTGAAAGCGTTCCATGATGCTCTCTTCCTCCTGCACAGTTCTGGTACCAAGTTATTCCTGATGTTGAGTTCTTGACTGAGGTACACATAGCTGCTGCATTCGGAGATGTTCGTTCCATTGAGAGCAAATGGAGCTTCAGGGACTAGTTCGTTTTTCATGAACATTGTTTTGCTGATATTCAGCTGCAGTCCGACCTTTCTATACTCTCGGTTAAAGTCGGTCAGCATTTGTGCTGCTTGGCTAATGTTTGGCGTTATGAGAACGATGTCATCAGCGAAGCGGAGGTGGTATAGTTGCCGACTGTCTATCTTCACTCCCATTCCTTCCCATTCCAGTTATCGCATGATGTTCTCAAGAGTGGCACTGAAGAGTTTCGGTGAAATAGTATCACCCTGCCGAACCCCTCTCTTTATGTAGATGATCACTTCTTTGTAGAATGGTGAGATTCTGGTTGTGAATCCGTAATACAGCTCCCGGACAATCTTGATGCACTGAGTTTGAACGCCCTGTTTGGCTAGGGCTTCAATGACTGCTTCAGTCTCAACAGAATCAAAGGCCTTAAAATCGATGAATGTTAGACAGAGCGGCATCTTGAACTCTCATGAAACTTCAATGAGTTTGGTCACTGTGTGGATATAGTCAATCATGCTAAATCCTTTTTGGAACCCGGCTTGCTGGCATGGCTTCCTTCTTCTAGTGCTCTGTCAATTCTATTCAGGACGACTCAGGTGAACAACTTGTAGATGACGATAACAGGCAGATTGGGCGATAGTTTCCCATGTGGATGTCTCCCTTCTTGTACAACAGAACGGTCCTGCTGGTTTTCCACTAGGATGGAATTGAGTCCCATATTGTAAAATATTAATTTTATTGTGATTTTGAACCCCAAGTTTTCTGTTTCTCAGTTGTTTAAACCTTTTATTGATATTACTATATTCTATAAGACATTGTCATTAACGCTTCCATTAATTCTATAAACATTAATTTCATTGCTTCTTAAAAATGTGTTATATAGTTGTTTTAATTACTTGCACAATATTATTTCTATTGCTGACATTTTTCTCCCTTCATCAAAACGTACCTTGCTCTTCTTTGACATTTTGTGCTGAAGACTGGATTTTTTTAGGTACTGTATTGTTGCAACTCTGAATAATTGTCATCCTTTCCTTTTGAACAATTTTTTTTCTATATTAAATTAGACTAATGACTTAATTGGATTGTTTCTCTGAAATCTATTTCTGCAGAAGTGTTCTGCTTCTGACAACAGCTCTCAGAAAGCACAGTCTGAGAAGTGCAGTAATGTCTAGAAATGACATTGTTTCCAGAAGCTTCTCTTTCGTTGTCTCTTCCCTTGATTCTCCAGTTTATCTTGTGCCTTGTTAGCTTAGGCCTTCATTAGCCTTCATTAACTGAATGAGCCATTAGCCTTCATTAATTGATGGGCAGTGGGCACTCTGGTCACTGCTAGGAGAATGACCATCTTCCTAAATATGTGTAGGTTATCTGCAGACTTACAGTTGTTTTATAATGCTAGGAGCAGTAGAGTAGCTTTTTATAGCCTTTCTCCCAAGACAAACTCATCCATTTAGGACTTATTGGCTATTATTTTGAAATTTTTGGTTTCAGTGATGGAATAATTTGCACATAAACAAGTAATTTTTTCTCTCTTCAGTAATACAAAGTACACAGACTGAAATCTATACATGGTCTTTTGAGGGACATGTATTAGTCAATGGAGTGCAGTTAATAACAGCTGAACAAGTACCATTTCAGCCTTAAATTACTATAAGCACCATTTAGCCTACTATAATAGAATTTTTCTTGAAAAGTTTTCAAGTCTATCTGCACAAGGTACTTAGTGTTCTAAAATATACATATGGTGCAATTGTTCAAGATTAAGGTACCCTTAGGGCCCCATATTGGAATGGTGTTGGGGTTCCAGCTGGTGCAGCTCCCAAGCTGCCTGGTCTGAGTAAGCTGTGAGACCACCCCAGGGGTCATAGAGGATCACAGATGAGGGGAAAATTGTTCACATAAACTTGCAAACCAGCCATAGTGAGATATCACCTCACACCCAAGAGAATGGCTTACATAAATGCGCAGAAAGAAGGCCTGTAAGGTGTGTGGAAGGAAAAATGTCCTGACTCACTGTTCTGGGAAATTCGTTCAGCTTTATAAAAAATTGTATGGGCATTTCTAGAAATACAAAAAATGATGCAATATATAATCCAGAAAATTAGCACCTGGTTATCTGTTTAAAGACGTTCATGCAGGCACATATGCATACACAGAGCTGTAACTAAAGCCGATATGCCCACTTACGTTCATTGCAGTGATGTTTATAATAAGCAATATAAGAAATGAATCAAGAGACAATAGTGGATAAATAAAATGCTAAATGTGTTATACAATACTTAGTCATAAAGAAAAATGGGATCTCGACTTCCGGGGTAGCAGGGAAGTACCTGGGATGGCCCATGCTGTGTGAACTGAGTGAGAAGAGATGCCAGTACTAGGTTGTCGCGCTCATGTGCAGGGCATTAGAGAAGCAAAAGATCAGACAAAGCCTGAGAATCAAACTCACAGACTCAGACCACAGATTTAAGTCTACAGGAGTGGAAACCTAAAGAGGGAAGGCAATAAGGAAAAGAGGATCAAGAGACTGTGGAAGGGAAGTTATACGTTTATTCATTAATTTACCTTATTATTTGTTTGTGGCTTAGGGGTCACAACCAGTAGAGCTTACCTAACTGGTTCTGCTGGTTCTGGACTCAGGGGACCTTCCTGGAGGTGTTTGGCATCCATGAGAGGTTGAGAGGTTGAGCTATACAAGGAAAGCACCCTACAAGCTGTTCTACAACTCCGGCCACATATTTATTGGTATTTTGGTGGTGGATGTGGTCTGGTATATATACTTTGAAGAGATTTGTATCTGTCAGGTATATACGGTTTTGTAACCTAATTTGAACCCAATGAAAAATTATTATTACAGAAAGAACTCCTTTATATATGGTAGTTACAGAAGTTTGTGTATTCAGAATTGAGCGTTTTTAATATGTATATTAAAAATATCACTGTATTGCTGTATCACTGTAATCCCGTCAATCATCGATTTGCTTGAGCAGGTGCCAGTAATGTCTCCATTCATCCTAGCCCTGAGATTTTAGCAGCCTCTCTTTACTTGTTCTTTGCAGTGGTGCCGCATTGGAGGCTCTTTCAGGGCCAGGGGAATGAGACTCATTGTTACTGTGTTTGGCATATTGAATACGCCATGGAGAGCTTTCCAGGCTCTGCCGTGTGGGTAGGGTGCTTTCGTTAACTTTCCAGGTTCTCTGAGAGGTAGAACTAGGCTATAAGAGGTTGCACAGCCAGGGGCATTGTTTTATAGTCTCTGGATCTTGGCCATTGATGGGTACAAGGCACCGGGGGACAGTTTGGGGCTGTGGATGCCAAGCTACTGGAAAATGGGGGGTCTGGGTAGAGGAGGTCCAGTCCCGATCCAAGCAGTCTTGGAGATATATATATATATATATACATATATATATAATTGTTTTTAAGTGAAGCACAGTGAGATGCACAATTACAAAGTTGTTCATGGTTGGGTTTCGGCCATAATCTTCCAACACCCGTCCTTTCACCAGTGCTCATTTCCCCCTACCTCACGCCAAACCCCCCCTGTCTCAAGGGCAGGCACTTTATCTCTCTCTCTCTCTCTCTCTCTCTCTTTCTCTCTCTCTCACTCACTTGCTCTCTCTCTCGCTCGCTCGCTCTCGCTCTCTCTCTCATTTTGGGTCTTATGATTTGTAATACATATAGTGAAAAGTTATCAGGTATATGCCTTTATCTGCTTTCAACAGTTAGTTCCTGTCCAAAATGATCATTTCTAACTATCATTGTCATACTGGTACCTCCTCCTAATTGTCCTTTGACCCCCAAACACTCTTGTGGTAAGGTTCCAACTGCTGACCAGTACTCCCTGGTCGTGGATATTAGTCTCATACTAAATATATATATATTGTATAGCCCACAAATGAATGCAGTTATTCTATTTATGTTCCTTTCCTTCTGATTCATTTCATTCAGCCTGATATTCTCCATGTACATCCATTTGTAAACAATTTTTTACTTGATTTTTCCTAATAGCTTCATAGTATTTCACTGCGTAGATGTACCGTTGTTTCTTTATTCAATCACCTGTTCCCGGGGACTTGTTTCTTACATACTCTGGCTGTTGTGAATAGTTGTGATGGACATAGGGGTGCAGAGCTTTTCTGCTACGTGTTTGGGCCCCCGGGAGGGGTGTTACTCTGTCAGATGGGAGCTCAGTTTTCAGTTTCTTGAGGAATACTCACTTTGTTTTCCAGAAGGGCCGGGCCAGTCGGCACTGCCACCACCAACGAGGAAGAGTCCCTTTTACCCCGAGCTGTGCCAGTACTGGTCACTCTTGCTCTTTAGGCCGTTCCAGTCTCTGTGGTGTGAGATCACTGCCTGTTGTTCTGACGTGCATCTCCCTGATGATCAGTGATCAAGAGCATTTTCTCATGTGCCTTTTGGTCATTTGTGTTTCTTCTTTGAGGAAATTTCTGTTCACTTCCTCTCCCCGTTTTTTAATGGGGTTGGATGTTCTTTTCCTGTAAAGTTCCACAAGTTCCTTATATAAGTTTGATATTAAACCTTTATCAGATGGGTATTGGGTAAATAGTTTTTTTTCCCCATTCTATCGGCTCTCTTTGTTGTTTAGACAATGTTTCTTTTAAGGTACAGAAGCTTCTTAGTTTAATGTAGTCCCTTTTGCTCATCATTGCTTCCACTTTCTTGGTCAGTGGTCATCCAGAATTTTTTTTTATATTGGAGAAGTACCCCTATTTTTTTCTGGTAAAAATCCCATCAAAACACTAAGGGAAGAAATGAACAGACACTTCTCTGAAGAAGACGGTCGAAAGGCCAGTAGGACCACAAGGTTCCTTCCTCTCTGTTAACCTTCG
Organism: Sorex araneus; assembly: GCF_027595985.1. NCBI lineage: Eukaryota > Metazoa > Chordata > Mammalia > Eulipotyphla > Soricidae > Sorex > Sorex araneus. The sequence continues at coordinate 215,670,641 of NC_073306.1, forward strand.
CCTGCCCCCCGTCCATGTATCTCTCTTTATCTTTTGTTTTCTTTATGAATATGACTGACATCCTTAAAACAGATGTTTGAGCCCAAGGAGAAAATCCTGTGAGCAGTAGACAGAGATCAGGTTCTGCATCACAGTCAAGGAGCACAGTATCATCTGAAAACCCATAACGAGTGTGAGAGGCAAGAACAAGATTTTCTGTCAAAGTCTCTTGCAGAAGCCAAACCTGCTCAAAACTCGATCTCGAATGGTGATAAAATTAATTTCCTATTTAAGCCGCGCAGTTTGTGCATGCTTTGCAGCAATCTTTCCCAAAACATAAATATCACATCCCATGTAACAAATGGCAGATATTATTTCTCCCTTATGGGGTTTGTGATAATTCAGTCGCTGTGAGAATCAGATACAAGAGGAGTAGAAAAGCTAGTGGGGAACAAAGAATGATAGTGTGGAGGGAGAGGCAGGACAGAGGTTTGATAAGGCTGGCCACGGGTCTTTTTGGAGAGTCAGCACAGTGATGCTCGGAAGAAATGTGTCCTGGGTTCTCCTGGCCTCTACGTCCACTGAAGTTTGAGGCCTGCAGGGCCTCTAAGTTTCTAAGCTGCCGGGGAGAGCTCAGGATTCCAGGGACACGTTGGCCTTGGTGACCACGCACGCTCTCACTGCCACAGCTGTGGGGACAGGTTGTCAGCTCAGAGAAGCTGATGAGTTTGGGCCTCCGAGGCCTCTTTTCTCCACACTCCCCGTGGCAGTTCAGTGAGACCCACTCATGGGGCCCAGAGGTGCTGTTTAAATGAGGTGGACTTTTCCCAGGATGACCAGAGTGGACTTTAGATGGGCAGACACAGAATGCAAGTCTTTGAAGAAAATGAAACCAAGGTAAATCTCTGTACAAGACCAGACAATATTTAATTATAGGTTAGAGTAACCTAGACAATAAAATTCAACACATCATAGAAAGGCTTAATTAACAAGACAACTTTCACTGTTTAGAAGTCCTTGCTTTTTGTGATAAGAAATTTGCAGGTGGGATTAAAAAAGAAACTCTCTGGTTTTTTTTTTTGCTACAGAATATATAAAAATCAAAAGTATATTCACTGTACTATTTTGATATGTACTTCCATCTTTGCTCTGGGTAGTTGTTTCTGGTCACTGCCATAAATAGCTAGAAGAACAAAACATGCAAAAAAGTAGTTTTGGTGGAAACTATCCACCCACTAAGCCCTTGGATTTCCTCAGACTGGTCAAGCAATCAAACTAACAGACAAATTAGTAGACAAAAGGAAATAATGAATAATGTATGTAGAGGGAAATCTACATGGGAATAAATACTAAATTAAAAGGACGAAGAAAAATATATATGTGTATACAAATATGGACTGGAGCGATAGCACAGTGGGTAGGGCATTTGCCTTGCATGCGTGCGGCCAACCCGGGTTTGATTTCTCTGTCCCTCTCGGAGAGCCTGGCAAGCTACCAAGAGTATCCCGCCCGCACAGCAGAGCCTGGCAAGCTACCTGTGGTGTATTTGATATGCCAAAAACAGTAACAATAATTCTCACTATGGAGACTTACTGGCACCCACTTGAGCAGATCTATGAACAATAGGAAGATAGTGCGACAGTGCTACAAATATATGTAATATACTTTTCAATTTTATTAAAGCACCAGGATTTACAAAGTGATTCATAGTTGAGTTTTAGGCGTCCAATGGCTTAGCAGCGGCAGTGTCAGCTTCCCTCCCTTTGCTCACCTCCTTTCTGCCCCCAAGCCTGGGATCACGGCAGGCACAGATTTTTGTTTGCTTGTTTTGTTTTGGGGCCACATCCAGCGAGGTTTCAGACTCCTGCACCCAGGAATCACATTTGGCTCGAGGGGATGCCGGTGACCCACCGGGTTGCCCATGTGCAAAGCAAGTGCCTTACCCCCTGCACTGTCACTTTGGCCCGTGGCAAGTACTTTGTTAAGTTTGGCTGTTGCGTTTGCACCTCAAGGGTTCAGTATTAGTGACTGTGTGGTTTGGCTGTGCAGCTATACCACTCTTCCCCATCACCGATGTCCCCTAACCTCCTCGGTCCACACCCCCTGTTGCTTCCAGTCTGTCTCCTCTTACTCCTCCCCTCATTTTCATACTCTCTCTGTCCTTCTCCCCCATATATTCTGGGGTCAAGGGTGATCTAGGAGACACTCCTTTAATGTATTTTGTTCTCTCAAACTATGATCCTATATACCACTAGAAGTGTGATGATTGTGTTTGTCTTTCTGACTTATTACATCTGAAATGATCTCTTCAACCTATGGTTCCAAGAATTTATATTGTACTATTATATTATATTAATCTTAATTAAGAAATGGGCTAACATAACAATGTTATGACTCAGAGAACAAAGGAAACAGATGTCTTCTCCCTAGAAATGCTATTTCTGAAGACACAGGTAACGGTCCCATTTTTTTTCTACGTTGGAAAGAGAGTGATAATATTTTTTTTAAGTAGCACAATCTTATTTGACCTTTGATCAGGATAATACACATGCAGAGATGACATCTTGGGGAGACTTTTCAATCCCTTTGGGAAGTCTACTAGTACTTATGGGTGGTTACAGTCAAGTCCTTCAATGGTACAGAGGTATTCACTCACTTTCCATTATCAGAAACTGTCATCTGACCCATCCCAACTGCAAAGTTAGCTATCATATATACCAAAGTATGTGCCTAGGAAAAGAATAAAATAAATCCTGGAGTATATCTACACTTTTCTTCCAAAATTTAGGAATGATCACATATCAGTATTTTGTGGAAATAATTCAAGGGATTAACTGAAAAGCTGAGTTTTTGACCAGTTGTTTAGTATTATGCAAATATAGAAAATAGTCATTAATTCTTTTAGGATAAAGGGTATCTATAATTTATTTATTCATTTATGTTATTTGCATTATAATGATATAAAGAAATAAATTAAGCATACACTAAAGGATTTTACAATTTGTTTTAAAATTGAATAACTTCCCTCTAGATTTTTGCAAATATAAAAATGCAATTAAGTATTCTAGAAATAGAATTACAGATGGTTAAAATGAAAATGTATGGAGGTGGATAAATAAGACATGTTGAATCAGTCCTATAAATAAATTTCTTTACAGTTTTGTTTTACAGTATTTTAAAAATGTGTTTTCGGACTTATTTTGAATCATTTGTACCTTTTTTGTGGATGTGCATTCATAGATTTGTAATAGGAAAGTTATTTAGAATAAAAGAGTATAAATTATATTTTTCATAACCACAGAGTGAAATCTTTGTAGGAAAACATTGCTAAACATTGCTAAACAGATCTGTGCCCGTATCGAAGGTCACTACGTACTTTGTTATCTAATTCTCTCTAGTTCCTCTTCCACTCTTATGTGTAAAAATGGGAATGCTACATGCAAGCAGCCCAATCTTTCTGGGGAGAGTTCTGAAAAACAGACTGAAATAAACTTAAACAATGCTTAGGTTAATGCAGGCTGTATAGTGTGACATTTATCGTCAGTTGGACTGCACTGGAGATCAAACTGAACCATCAGTCTGCTATATGACTGAAAATGTTGTGAGTTCTGTAACTGCTTACGCCCTCTTTCTTACTGTGTATATGATGTATGTTTGTATATGATGTATGATTGTATATGATGGAAATGACAGTATTTCCTTATAGTTATTGGATGAATACAAATAATGATCCATACTTGTTATCAAAAATCGACATAGTTGCCATTCATGTAAAATGATCCCTCTCAGGATTGTTTACACAGAGTTCCCCTCCACCACTTAGCCATGTCGAGAAGATGGTTTCAGGTTTAGGTGCAAGAATTTGAACACTTAGTTGACTATCTCGTTAGTGCCCTAAGAACACTGTAGCAGGGCACAGAGAGGTGCTACAGGTGAGACGCTGGCCTTGCGTGTGGTCGACTGGCTGTCTGCTGGGATAGGTCCGAGCACGAAGTCGGGAGTAACCACGGAGCACAGCAGGGCGTGGAGCCCACCCCCCACCCCGAGGAAACTCTACAGGCCCTGGCTTCGCTCTTCACGTTTGTGGGGTCTCCGGGGCTGGGGTTTTGCTCCCTGGAGCCTCAGGTGCCTGCCCTCCTGCCCCAAGTTCCTGGAAGTGGATCAGTGTGCCCTGGAAGTGTTCCTGGAAGAGTGTGCCCTGCACTGGGGTCAGCAGTTGGCTCTGCTTTCTCCTTGCTGCGAAACCCAGTCAGGAAGTGCTTCCCCAGGTGTCCAGCCCAAGGTCAGAGATGCTGTTTGATTTGAGATTCTCCCCTGGTTGCTCGCTCTGGTCCCAATGTGCCTGTATCACTGCCCGGGTGTTTTCGGACCATTTCATTTCTTCTCAGTTTCATGTAAGACACACAGTTTATCAATAATCTTTTCATACTGTCTTATTATAACTATAATAATTACTTATTTCTGGTTAATTTTTAATCACACTATTTTTAAAGTATATATCAGACACATCTCATGAACAAGCTAATATCTATTTAGTCATAGATGAGGTTGTGCTTTTGCTTAAATCATATTCTAACGATAGATACATATTTTATGAAAACTTAGCAGTGGAGAAAATTGCACAATTTTCCTTTCCCCAACCTTTTCTAGCATCCTTTTAAGACCAAGGGCAGATCTGGGGGGGTGGTGCCACCAGCAGGTCAGCCTGTATGGGGGGGGAACGCATCAGCAGCCTGATGCTGCCCTCAGGTCTTCTGAGACCCCAACATTGCTGCTGTGTCTTTGGCTGGACCCCAACAACTGGGGCCAAATTTACCAAGAAATTAAATAGCCAAAATTTAGGTATGTGGGAGACACACCCACAAACCACCTCCAGCTTAGCTATATAAGCTCCTTTATTGGCCTTACCTCAAAGACCTATAAGTCTCGAAAGAGACCAAAGCCACAGTTAATCTCGGGCCAGCACATGGCTGAACAGACTGGGGTAAGTCGTAGGGGGGCGGGTTGGCCTGGCACCTGCCCAAGCAGAGCCCCCAGCAGCCGTTTGCTTCGACAGTCCAAAATCACCACCATGCCCCAGGCCTGACTCCAATATCTCAGGACAGTACAATCTGCTCACCAGGATATAATCTGCTGAAAATTCGGGTATGCGGGTTTTGTGACCAGAATCTTCAGGCTTTCTCAGAGTTGGGGTGGGCTACCTCTCCCCACTTCCCAATACTCTGGAAGCACTGGCAGTCACCCCCATGAGCCAACTCTAGCACCACCATGTAAGCTCTACTACCAGCCTTGCTTCAGAGACCCCTTAATAAATCTCTTCCGGAAGCCTTGGCAGTCACATCCATACCCCAAAGCGATGACCCAATTGAAAATCTACTCCAGCCTTACTGTTCCAATAAAAACACTGAATGTCCTGAACAAGCACCAGCACCTCTTAGCACCTGTACTGCAAACCATAATGCACAGAAGGGAAAGGAGAGACAGAGCAATAAGGAAAGTGCCTCCCACGGGGGGTGGGGGTGGGGGTGCTGGGGGATGGGGGAGGGGAAACAGGGGACACTGGTGGTGGGAAATGGACAATGGTGGAGGGATGGGCCCTGGATCATTGTATGACTGAAACCCAATTATGAACAGCTTTGTAATGGTCTATCCCATGATATTCAATCAAAAAAAGAGTAATGTGGAGTTCATGCCCAATTCAATCAGCTTGATCAATGGCTGAATAAACAGCAGTACTCCTACATTAAAAAAAAAATAAGGGCAGATCTGCCCTTTGAATAAAGTGCATTTATTTTACTAACAGTCTAGCTTACAACTGAGATGCTATGCCATTCAAATATATTTTTGAGTCATGTGAATATAATTTTCATCTGATTATTTATTTTCTTTCATTTGATTTCATGTGCCAGAACTTTATGTTAGTCATTGGTTAAAAAAATGATAGAAAATTTTCATTTTTTAACAGTATATATAACGTCTGTTACAGCTAAAATTATGGTCTTTGTGTAGATCATGTTTCATGTGTGAGATCATTCTTTCATTAAATAATTATTGAACATCTACATATGTCACACACAGAATTTAAGAGGTGGGTGAAATACAGCGACCCATAAAATATATAGCAGTTTTTATCCCACCTTAGGCAAAATCCAATTGCTTCCCTGTGTGCTGTGGAGTTCTAAATGGAGTTCTGAAAGCATATAATTTCAATTATACAGAAATAGGGCTTTGGAGAGGTGGGACAAGGTCTTACACTTCACTAATATTCCTGCAATATTCTCCTAGTGTGCAGCTAACCCTAATTCTGATTATCAATGCTCTTTTAAGATTAAGATGACAAAATCAGGTCTGCGTTCTACTCAGTTCCTCTCTCTGGACATTTTGGAATAAGAAACAGAGCCAGGGCCTCCGGGGAGGAAATGACTGGCTCTCCTGTGAGTGTGCAATGCTCCTCCCAAAGCAGAGAGGAAGCTCTCACAGGGCAGAGAATACTAAAACTGCCGTCGTTGGCTATATCAGACATACGAGATGAGTCTGACCCTTTCAAGGACTTTTTTTATTCATTAAGAAAAATAAGAGAACTGCATAAAAATTATGCAACTCTTGGTACTTTAATTATTCTGCTAAATTAATGACAATATTAATGTGAAGGAGTGATTCAAGAAGCTACCAAATAATTAGAACAAAAATGCTCATAAAATTATCCTTTAGTTTTGAACCAGACCTGGCAGTGCTGTGGGCTTACTCCTGTCTCTGTGCTCAGGAATGACTCCCAGTCATGATCAGGGACTATGCTTGGTATTGGCAATTGAAGTCAAGTTGGCAAGCATAAAGCAAGAGCCTTGCTTGCTATACTGTCTTTTAACCTGTGGTTATTTTTTTAAAAGCTCAGTGCAGAATCATACTAACAGAGAATGTTCTTTTATCAGCTTTTGATAAGAGGTCAAGACTGGGAAGAAAGCTCCAAACATCTAATATCTTTCACAATATGTACATTGAAGTTTACTGGCTAACAAAGAATTTAGATTTTTTAACTTGCCATATTTCACTTGTGTCTTTATTTTCTGAGAAATTCACAGAGGGGAAGCCACTAGGAGCTAAACGCAAATAGTACCTTTTTTATTTTTAATTCTGGGAGATTTACCCTTAGAAAAATAAGGTTATATTTTAAATTAATTACAAGATTAAAGACATCACGTTTTACCTCACAAAAATACTATATTCATTTTATACCTCTATACCCACATATTCATTGCACCACATGGCAGAGCCTGGCAAGCTACCTGTGACATATTCAATATGCCAAAAACAATAACAAGTCTCACAATGGAGACATTACTGGTGCCCGCTTGAGCAAATCTATGAACAACGGGATGAGATTGCTACAGTGCTATATCCACATATACGAGTATTTATGTGATTTTATGCCAACAATACAATTATGGTAAATGCATATATGTATTTGTACATATAAATTTATATATTTATATAATATGTACTTATATAAACATATCACATATATATATGCATATATATATAAATTTGATTTGGCTGCAAACTAGGGCAGCACATCTAATGACCTAAACTATATGGTTTCCCTTCTACTTACTTTCATTTTTATTTTTAGAACAGGCAGACTACCATTCTCTTGTATTATGATAATTACCTGTTTAACTTCTCTGTTTAAAAGACTAAGGTTAAACAAATGTTCAGCATTTTAGTTTACCGTGGTCACTGCTCATGAGTGTACCAAGCTTCATTCTTCACTGTCCTGGGCTCTGAGAATCAGTGACATCATGCATTTCCTTCATGATTTCACCACTTAGGCTATTTTTCTACCAAAGGAGTTTTGGGGGCTTGATGCACACCCTTCTGTGCTCAGGGGTTTCCCCCGGCCCTGCCTCAGGAGTCACTCCAGGTGGGACTTGGGAGACCATAAGAAATGCTGGGCACAGAACCTGGGTTGTCTGCATGCAAACCAAGAGCCTTACCTGCTCTAGCCTCTCTGCCGAAGGGAACGTAGCTTTGAACTTGAAGTATGTGAGTGAGTGTGGAAAGTACAATTTAGCCCGAGACTTAGAGGGAAAGAAAGACTCTCTACATGCTGGCTAGACTGGACTCCACTGGACTCATCGAACCCTTGCCTGCAAGAATATGATCCATCTTCTGGAGAGAATGATGACTAATGTGTGTTCCCTGTAAAGTTATTCTAAAGAGAATTGATAAAAGTATCATTTGTTTCTTATTATGATTATTTAAATAGAAATGAAAGCCAGCCAGAACCTTTTAAAGACTGAAACAAATAGAATATTAAGTAGAGCAGACATTAGTGATATTCAGGGAAATAGATAAGGAAGGAAATTAAATATTCTCATTAAATTCTGCAGTTAAAAGCAGCCTTTACATTGGCGAAATGTTCTCTCACAACAATAGTTTCACAAAAAACATTTCTTCTTTGAGCTATTATTTTTTAAATTATAGAGTGAGCTAAGATTGTGCCAGCTGTAATGTATATAAAATGTACACGTATATGTATGCATACGCATACATACGCACATTGGAATACTGGTGTAACCAAGATGCTGGTGAATCTGTCTGTGTTCTGAGCTCCCCGGGACACTTGAGGCATCCCTGCATCCTACGCTCTCTGCACTCCTAGGGCACTTGCTGAAGCCACAGCAGTGCCATCCCGGTGGTCGTTCACGTGTCTCTGTCCTTTGGAGACGGCTTGTTCTCTAAGACAAATGTCTAGACCTTGCCCCTCTGTGTTCGTATCTCTCAGAGAGAGACCTTAAGATGTCCCTGAAAACGTCTCGGCCAAACTCAATAGAGTTGCGCTAAAGACTTAACCTAAAATTTCTTTTGTTTGATTTTATGCTTCTATCTTAAATTATTTCTTATTTTTGACTTAAAATAATGTTCAAAGATTTTTTTATTTATAGAATCACAATGATATACAAACTGTGATTTTCTTGCTAATTTTGAGGGGACTCAGAAGCTTCTGGATACTCAAATTTGTGTAATTTTTCTGGACATAGTTACAAGTTCTTTGTGGATACTGACACGGGCACTGTGTTTCCATTAAGGCCATCAGTGAAGTGAATAATACATTTTACTGTCATTTTTATTGTCGTCTTTGGGCTTTCCTCCAGCTTTTGGCTCAACAGCATTTACGGCCCGTTGGGCCTTCGCCATTGCTGATAAGACCCTCCACTGCACAGCAGCCCACGCGGGCTGAGACACCTGGAGACGTTCAGGAGCCTGCTCCTTGACTGCCTAAACAACCGATGGGCGTTGTTTACAATTATTCAAAGCACACTATGTTGCCAAATATTTCATGATTTTTTTATAGTACAACAGAAAGTGTGTGATTGTGGGAGGCAGGCATTCTGCAGGATTCTGCTGAAAATATGAAAATGACCAAGGTAGCTAAATGGGCAGATCCTGGTTCAACATTCTCCTGTGCCCACAGCAAAATCTGCACCGAGACGGAGAACAACCACAGACCCCTCCTTGAGACTGAACAGAATGGAGGGCAGACCCAGAGAGTGTTGTGTTAGGGGACGCCTTGTGGGGAGAGAAATCCCACCTTGGAGCCACAAGGTGGTTTGGAAGAAGAGGCTAAGGTGCTGAGGTGGGTAGGGTGGCACTTCTGCCTCTGCACTCAGGAGTCACCCCAGTGGTGCTCTGGGGCTAATGGGTTGCTGGGGAACAAACCCGGGTAGGCAGACACACACACACACACACACACACACACACACACACACACGACTCTCAGAACCGAGCAGCTCACTGCAGATACCTCTGGACTTTGCAGTGGGCCACTTTCGCTGGGCCACTCCGGACAACAGGTGCCAGGCTGTGGGGACTTGCCAATGGTGGTGCCAAGGACTTGGGTCCACGGTAGAACCGTATGATTTCCTGCCTCACAGTCCAGTTTTGAAAGTATGGGACTAGAGGACTGGACTTCTGGCAGTTGGTGTGAACTTCCCTGTTCAAGACATACGTGTCTACCTCAGACATGTCTGACAGTGGCAGTTCATTGCCCCTTTTTCTTTCCTCATTTTTGAGTCAAACCCTGGGGAGGTCCAGGCTTACTCCTGTCTCAGCCCAGGGGGCACCTCTGGTGGGTTCAGGGGTCGTGTGGGGTGCCGGGGAGTTACTCTGGGCCAACTGCATGCAAGGCAAGTGTCTTACACACTGTGCTCACCTGCCCCCACGGTGGGCTTCTGCTTTGCAAAGCGTCTGTCGCCCTCTGATTGCCGTCCTTTGTCCTGTGGAGGCTTCATTTTTCAGGGACTCAGGTTGATTGCTGCACAGATTAATCCAGTTCCAGTGTGGGCTGGCTGTCACTGCAGAAGAGACATGCATATGTTGATTTTCCCTCCTTGGCCAACTTGTCCCTGTCCTCCCACTTTTAACGTTCGTGAGGCATGACTACACCTCTAAGTAATACAAAACTGGGAGGGGGACTATTTAGTCACAACATGAACTTTTGCTATCTACTTTAATGCATGCTCTGTGTTTTCACTGAGCAAATAGAATTATGCTCTATTGAAATTTCTCCTATTTTTTTCTACTCTTTTCTTTTACTGTATTGCGAAGGTAAACATGACAATGGGCTATTTTGGTTATTGAACGAAATATTTAGGAGGTTTGTAATTTATTTGGAAAGAATGTGCTTGTCATTACTGGGTATTGATTTTAAACTTGTATGTATGTATGTCTTATTTGCATTTTAATGCTTAGTTCTTCACTAAATTTTTATATCTAAATAGTTGAATAAAATAAAATTGTATTATTTTATTGGATTTGGGCCATGCATGGCTGTACTTAAGCCTTGCTTCTGGCTCTGTGGTCAGAGATCCCTCCTGGCAAAGTTTGAGGGGTGACATGGGGTGCAGGGGATAGAACCTGGGTCAGCCGTGTGCATGGTGAGCACCCAAACCACTGCACTCTCACTCTCTTATATAATTTTTATGTTTTATTTATCTTTTAATTAAAAAGCTTTTTTGACAGTGCTGGGAATTGAACTCAGGACCTCACGCATGGAAGGTGAGTGCTCTCCCACTGAGCTACATCCCTAGCACAGGGCAGGGCTAGGGGTGGGGCTCCCAGCAGTTCCCCAGCACCCGAGTCTGGGTGTGAAATTGAGGAATCTCCTGCCCCCGAGTCAGGCTGCCTTCACCGGGCCCCTTTGAGGAAGGCAGGTTGAGTCTCCCTCCCTGACCCAAGCAGAGCCCCAGCAACCGAAAACCCCCAGAACCCAGCCACAGCCACGATCAAGGCCACTCTCCACACGCTCGGATCAGCCTCACCCGTGAAGGAACCGACAGAGGAATCCAGAGGTCACTCAGCAGGGTCTGGCAAGATACCCGTGGCGCATTCGATACGCCCAAAACAGTAACCAGTTTCACAGTGGAGACGTTACTGGTGCCTGCTCGAGCAAATCGATGAGCAATGGGATGACAGTGATACAGTGATACTGATCTCTAGTAAATGCAGGCATTTTGTATTGAATGAAACTTGCCTTGAAGGATGTGAGGAGAGAAAGAGGGAAAATGTGTTCAAGAGAGAACACAAACTTTCCCAGAGTGGACAAGCAAGCAGATACTCACAGGGACAGGGATGCGTGTGGAAGGGAGAAAGAACACAGGCTGGAAGAGATAGCCCCTCCTGGATTCCTTGTAAATGACTAGGATTACATTAGATATCCGTACTAGAGTTTGTTGTCCTGTACGGGTCTTTCTGCTCAGCACTGGGACGATGCTGTCTACTGAGGCCGTGATCCAGGAGGCCTCTTTACTAGTGATGCTCTATTACAAAACACATGTTCTACTTTTCTGAACCGTTCTGGTGACTGGGGCTGGACTTGTTTGTTTCTGGACGCAACTAGTGGTGCTCAGTGTCTGTTTCTGGCTCTGTGCTTGGGGCTTGTTCCTGCTTCTAGGATCAGGGGGTACTGGTAGTCAAATATTCACCTCTGGCGTTCCTTACCATCTTCCTTATTTCTAAACTATCATTAGAGCTTATCCAGTGTAGCTGCGGTGATGTCAGCATTCACGGTTTTGGTGTGGAGGTATGACACCTTGCGTACCCACAGTGCCCCAAACATTCTTTAAGTCAGCTGTGAATTACTTGCTCAACTGTACGTCGTTTCACAAGTTTGCAGATTTTCTTTCCAAAAACCATATAGTGAATTTTAAATACCAAGAACAAATATCTGTGCTTTATTTTGTCTTTGCAAAATAATTAAGATAAATTCTAAAACTATTCAGGTATCAATATTTAACATTAAAGATATGTCATAATAAATTTCAATTTTGAGGTGAATAGAGGCCTTTAAGTTAGTGTTTCTGTCAAGAAATATAGTAGATAAATAATCTTCATGAGTATCCAGTTGTTAAACTGTATGTACAACAGTTTTCAAGGTAGAGTAGAAGGTTATACATAAGTAACTTGAAGGAAAAACTTTTGAGAATGGTGGAGGTTGAATAAACATTTTCAGAATAATCACATTCTTAAAAATTCAAAAGTTTGAAAGAATGACTCTTCTCTAATACAAACCAAAATAAATATTTTGTGAAAATATTTTTGTTTATTGTATACACAGGTATTTGATAGCAGATTAGCTGAAATGAGAATAACATTATGACAAATCTAAATGTGAGAAAAATCTATAGATATATTTTTACTACTATTCTTATGGAAAGAAGAACTATTAATGATATAGTAATTATCAAACCAAAGGAAGGGGATATTAATCAGTCTAGCCTTATCAGACAATTGGTTTGGAATGGGGAGACTCAGACACAAACCAAAAGACACTTAATGGCTTTCCTCCAAACTTGGACACAGACCAAAGGCTGCTTTGAGATATATATATATATATATATTTATATATATATATATGATATATATATAGTTACACTTAAAGCTCACTACAGGCTCTTTGTAAGTGTTTTACATGCCGCACTATCCCTCTGGACTTCAAAGATCACTTTTTTATTAAACAAATATGGCCCAACCTAGGAAGAAATTATTCAATCATGATGAACTATTTTTATTACATATTGATATCTATAAAACATATTTAGATCTGGGTTGGTTTGGCTATAGTCACAGGCTATGCAAAACCTGCTACAAAGAGGAAAAGGCCTACAGAATGTAAATATCTATACCTGTGTCTATATAGATCCTACTATATATAGTACCTATGTGTATAGTGTATGTGTATGAACTCAAGATTTCAAATAAGAATGCCAATAGTGCCTAGTTAATGACCGTGGCTTCAGTAACTAGAACTATGAAAAATCCACTGTTTGAATTAAAAATAGAGAACTTCATAATATGATTATTTGGTTAATTTAATAATTCCCAATAAATTATGTACCAATAATATATTACGTAAATTTTGTCTTATAAAACTACTTCAGATATACTATAAATGTTGACATGTGTACTTCTTTCCAAATTTTATTGGCTTCTTGAAACTGAATATTTGATCATTATTAATAAAATATGCAGACCATGTATGTGACATGATACTATTTATTATGAATTTTATATTCTGTTAATAGCTTCTAAAACCCACACCTAGTAGCATAATCATTTTTTTACCATTAGAGCCATATATTCCCTAGGAAGAGCCCAAATTCTCTTGATTTCAACATTTTATTATTATATAATAGTAATAATCATATATTATTAATATTTCTAATAACTGATGATATGAAATAATAAACAGGGGAGCTAACTCATATCTTGGTGTTTTGTTTAAATTTGATTTTATTATCTCTTTATAAATGAGGCTAAGATACCCGAAGGTTTTATTAGTGGACTTATTTTCTACTCAACAACCTAATCAACAATAAAGTTTCACAGAAGTAGTTTAAGGATTTAAATGTCTCTTCCATGCCAGGTATGACTTGTTACAAAGCATCACCCTTTGAGATTGAACTTAACGACTAGTCTGAGTGTTTTGCCTTTTGCAATCTATGTGATGACATAACAAAAATAATCAAACTTAATCTCAATTTTTCAGCGACTAGTAACTTGGAATTTAGCAGTTACCTGGGGATATTGCTGAAGGCTCTGAGAGAGTCACATCCTTTACAAACATCTTGCAGCTATTGGAGTCCAACGAGGTCATGCACAATTTCACCAAATAATAACAACTGTTAATATTTCTTAGTTTGCTTTGAGCTAAGTGCTATACCAGACAAACACATAATCTTAAATCAAATATTGACATTTTTATACACAAAATTAGAGCCATGTTATTATTCCTCTTTTGCAAAAGGGAAACTAGACTATTATTAACTTGACAAAAGGCCTATAGAAACGGTAAAACAGAATGAGAACCATTGTCAAACCAAAGATCTAGCTGTTTACATTGTACCGCCTCTTGCTCCAACTGTCTTAACTTTCTTCTTTTTATTCATCTGAGCCAGATGATAGGATCACAGGAACTAACTACACATCACGGCGGATATTCAACCTGCCCCTGATGTGACTCTCACAGTCTTTTCTGTAGCCTTGTGATTGAAAAGTTCAATTATTTAGGTTAAAGAAAGCTTACTTTTAATTTTAAGGCATGAGGTTTCTGTGTCTAAGAAATTTTCAGACTTGGAAAACTGTTTTAAATTGTTGAAGATTTTGGTATTTGATGGAATATAAATTTTTTGAGTAAAGACTGAACTGTAATTTTCTCCACATGAATGGAGTTAAGGCATAAAAATGCATACAGAACAGGTATCAAGGAGTATCAGAGTAGAAAGGTTAGTGCCAAGCAAAAATTTCAGCTCCAGAATATAAATGGCCGATCTACAATTTTCTCTGAATTTTTTATTTAAAAGGATTACAACAAATATAGGCTTTTTTACTGCCAATTCTAGGATGGAATAGAATTAAGTAACTGGACTTTTGGGTGCCTAAATAAAACTAGAAGGGAAATTTTACTATTAAACCAGACCAAAATTAATTAACTCATGACATCAATATTGTCAGATGCTGGATCCTTATTGAATTCCAATGCAAACTCAACTTTGATAATTCTTTCAAAAATAGAGGGAGGTGCTTTGGATTATTAGGAAGCACCTCATTTTGAAATCATGGTTCTATCTTGGCTATGTGAAAAATACTAATCACACTCACTTTGGGGAAATTGCTATCATGATATTTACATACAGTCAATTCAGGCTGCTAAAGTGGGTGGACTGAAGAAAACTTATAAACTACCTGGGACTTTATCAACAATCAAAACTTCAAAGAAGGCTAGTTGTAGATACTTTGTTATTTATATTCACTGAGTACTGCGGCTTAGAAGGGTGAGGGATTTTGAAGGATAATTAGAAATTTTTTCAGAAAGAAAGGAAGGTGAACCAGAATTCCACAGAAACAAATGAGCAGGGGGAAATTGTGGATACATAGAAAACACTCCAGCCATTGCGTGAGAACCTGAAATCATCTCCAGTTTGTCACGTGAGGCGTTTGCTGTGATTTTGCTGTGATCCCGGTGGGAGAGACATGCCGGGCATCTCTGAAGCCAGGTTCGATGCCAGCAGGTTGCCAGTGTCCTGGGGTCCAGCACTTCCCCACATGGTACCCTGCCTAAGGAGGAGAGCGAGAGCTGGTGCCAGAGAAAGATCAGTGAGCCTTACACAGGAATTCGCACCAAGATGCTTCAGTTAACATTAAGATTTAAGAAATTTTAGAGATAAAATAATTAAAACTTTCTAAGAAGCAGATATTGATAACTTGTGCTTGCTCATGAACTATGTCTAGCACCTTTCAGAGACGTTTGGAAAGGACAGAGGGACCGGGAGAAAGAGTTATGCGCCAATCTCTTTTCTCTTTACCAGTTTATTTAATTAGGGTTTTGATGCTGAACCCCTTTGTCACTAAGGATCTTATGATTTTGTTAAGTTGCTAATTTTCAGCCTACATCTCAGTGCCATTTGAAAAATATGGATCACTCTCTCTAAAACATTAAATTTTCTTGGCTCTGAAGAAGCCATCTGGAATTTATTTTCTGCTTGCTTCCAAAACTTCTTTTTATTTTCCAACCCCTCGGGAGCCTCCAGAAATGTGGCCATTTTGTTTCTTTCTATACTTACTCCAAAATAGTGGCTTTAACTATCATTTGTATAACTGGATCCTACATCTCTATAAAAGACCTTCCTTTTTACTTTTACTTTACCACTAATGTATTCAAAACTTTAATCACAATTTGGATTAGATTTCTGGAGGGAATTTTGGGATTTTCTGTTTGTTTATTTATCTTGAGGTCTCTTAACCCTAACCGATTCCTCCTTCAGCCTTTCTTATGCAGAGAACGGTACCTCTTACTTCATCAAACCTAATACCTGAAGGTAATTTTTTACTTTCATCCACCTAATGTCACTCTTGTTTGTCAGCAAGCCCTGGAATTTTCTTCAGACTCCATTGGGGCTTCTCCCCAGTGGGCACCAAGCCTGGTAATTCTCAACAAACTGACTCAGCTCTGTGGCCTGAGGGGGACTTTTCTGGACCCGCAAGTTCCCTCCAGGGCCACACCCAGTTTGCTCAGGGCCTCCAGGGTTGTACCTGGTGATGCAGGGCAGGGACAGGGAGGGGACAAACACTTGGTGTGTAGGTAAAATCCTGATGAGATGCATGCAAGGTAGCATGTACTATAGCCCTGTCCCCCTTAAACCTTACCCAGGAATCCTTCACTCTTCTAACCAACGTCATAGCTACCATACTGACTCCAAGCCTCTGGAATTGTTTATTACTAAAGCAACACCAGCGGTCTCCTAATTTATATCTTATCTCTATTCTTACTCATTTGTCCATTTTTGTTTTGGTACCCTGAGTGGCCCTTTTAAGCATAAATCAAAAATATGCTATTACTCAAATCCCCCAGCGGTACACAAAGGAAAACCCAAGACCTCATCACGGCCCATAGCACCTTTCAACTCTCTGGCTTATACCTACGTTTGATTTCTTTTGTTTCTATCATGGTATTATTAATGCCACTTTTCTTTAGAGATTGCTCTATTTGCTTTTCCTTAATTGGGGACACCTTCTCCTGATATGACTTCTTACTCAATTTACTATATGCTCTATTCTTTAAAAAATTATAAATTCTTTATAATTTTCTTTAAAGGTCCTTCTTGAGTTCTTATATTATTTTCAACTTCATGTCACTTTATATTCCCCTGTAGTGTCTTATTAATATTATCACTTATTAACATGGTAAAATGTGTGTATTTGATATCATACATGTTCTTTTTATTCCACATCACTGTATCACTGTATCACTGTATCACTGTCATCCCGTTGCTCATTGATTTGCTCGAGCAGGCACCAGTAATGTCTCCATTGTGAGACTTGTTAATTTTTTTTTGGCATCTTGAATACACCATGGGTAGCTTGCCAGGCTCTGCCATGCGGGCGAGATACTCTCTATAGCTTGCCAGGCTCTCCGAGAGCCACGGAGGAATTGAACCCGGGTCAGCCATGTGCAAGGCAAATGCCCTACACGTTGTGCTATAGCTCCAGCCCTTTATTCCACACAATCATATAAATTATAGCTAAAGTACCATTTCTGGGTAGAGAGGCAGGGGGGGCAGATAATTGAGACTTCTGATTGGTCATCCTACAGAAAAACTCATTGGCATAAGATATAACCGAGCAGGGAGCAGAAATGGCAAAGAAATTAATAAATATACACAAACACCTGGGGCGTGTTATGGGCCGGTAGCCCCCGAAGTAACCCAGAATGAGTGCTTCCCTCTTGCTCTGCTTTCTCGCCCCGTGGCGTCTGAGTCTCCATGGCGGCCAGAGGGCTACCTGCCCAGTCCTCTGCCACTGCAGGGCACAGTGCTAAGGCAATGCCCACTCAGTCCAGACATGACCAGCGGGGTGAAGGGTTTCTAGTCATGAAACCTCCCTTAAAGAGCCACCTCCCACACTCCCTGTCTATCTTCTTTGAGAACTTCCTCTCATGAAGAAGGAAACTGCTCCTTCAGCTTCCTGGAGGGAGACACCTGGTCATCTACCCACCCGTGGAAGTTGTCCAGCTTGATACTCTGACTTTCAGCACCTGGATGTTGCCTGCACAGCATAATTCCGACAGGGGGGTCAAGAGCTCTCAGAGGTCCTGACTACTTTATCTCGTCCTCAACTAGTGTGGGTCAACCCATGGTTTGTAGTGACTCTTATTTTGGTGCTTCCTTATCTTTTTATGTTTTTGTGGGGTGTTTTGGGTCCCACCCTGTAATGCTCAGGACTTACTCCTGGGTCTCTGTTCAGAAATCACTACTGTCGTGCTCTGGGGATCATGTGGGATGTCAGGGATCAGCTGTGTGCAAGGCATTCATCTTATCTTCTGTGCTATCACTCTGGCCCCGTTATGGTGATTCTTATTCAGAGGGATTCACCTTTATACTTCTGTGCCCTGCCCCTGGGTTCTCACCCAGTTGGCGATGGTTCTGGGGACATATCTACAGAGCAGTGACTTTCTGGATGCACAATATAAACAGGAAGATCAAAAAACATGGTTGAAACATGGAAGCAGAAATTATAATATTTGGAACTAGATTAGTTTTGCAGAAGGATGGTCAAGCGTTTGGGAAGCTCCTATGTCCATTTTTCCCCTGCCCCCAGGTTTTCACAACCTGACGTCTACCTGGATCTGTCTGTATTGGTGGCTGTTCTGAAACAAGACTTACTGATTCTCCACAAATCCCCCTCAAGATCTCGCAGTCCCGACTTCACTACCTCCTGCTTGCCTGAACCCACAGAATCCAGTAAGCATAAGATTTAAATCCAAGGCCTCTGGATTTAAGTCCATGCGCAGCCCTGAATGAGTCTGGGGCTCCTGATATCCACGTCTCCTTCTCTTTAAAAAAATTGAATCAAGCAAAATTAGATCAGGAGGAAATTTGACACCATCCTGATTAGTATCTTAAAGACTTCCAGATCCAGATATAGGCGTGTGAAATGGCATGAAAAGCCTTGACGCTCAAGTTAAATCAAACACTAATAATAAATAAAATATACCCTTTTGTTCTACTAAATGACTTTGGGGAGCGGTTATACCTGACAGCTACTGTTGATCCACTGGGAGCCAGTGCAGTTAGTTCCCCGGGCTGAGTCCAAATGGGTTTAGAGTCAGGAAGAAGCTTGGCAAACTTCCAAGCTCCTTAAACGTAGGAGTTGTTAAGAACCACGCTAAAAACTTCTCAACAATGCCAAATTAGTATTGAACTCTTGTTCACTGCTTAGATAAGTTCATAATGTAGCCCATCCCAGATATCAAGGAAAAGTGTCAAACAAAGCTTTTTGTCCTGTGTCTATTATGGGTGAGCTGTTAGCATTTTGCTATCTTGGTTTATAACTGAGAAGAGGGGGCAACATTCACATCATTTCTTAAATGGAACTTTAATTATGAGAACAGAAAGTAGCAATATATCAGAATACCAAAAGAAGCTGCAGACAGAACCTTTTACTCTAAAGTCAGCAAAAAAAATTACTAGGTGAAGAACATATGGAGATATTTGTTGAATCCAAACCAGCACTACATGAGATAATGAATGGCTGCTTCTTAAAAAATGTCAAATAGCTAATGTGACCTGAATTCTTATAGAAAAATGGTTTAAACTCTTGTATGTCAATAATCTTTCCAAATGTCAATGGCCCAAGTTCTCTCATCAAAGAGCACAGAGTTGATGGATGGATGAGGTAACAAAGCCCAGCCTTCTGCTGCTCACAGGAAACGTGTTATTGACAACATGAGCAGACTCAGCATGAAAGGTAAGAAACAATCATGCAATCTGGGAGTGAGTACAGTGGGTTAGGCATTTGTCTTGCATATGGCCAAACTAGGTTCAATTCTTGGCACTTCATATGGACCTCCAAGCCCTTACAAGAGTGATCCCTGAATATAGAGCCAGGTGTAAGCCCTGAACACAACCAACCAGGTGTTACCCCAAACAAAACAAAGACAAAGCAAAACAGCAATCAGTCATACAAGCCAATGGTCGACTATCAGACCAACTGGCATTCGAGAGCTAAAATATAATGAGAGTGGCATGGACAGAACATATCATAAAGGGATTAATTATTTAAGTGGAACCAACTCTTATCTATTATATATATACAACAAATATAAGAGCAGAAAAAAAATTTATAAGTTCTACAACTATTCCTGGAGAGATACATAGATGGAAACACAGTAGAGACCTAACATCCCACTGTCTTCATTGATCTACCTATCCGTCTACCTATCCGTCTGTCTATCATCTATCATCTATGATGTCTACTCCCCAAAAGCTAAATACATATTATTTACAGCTTAGAAGAGACACTATTCTGTGGAGAGCACATGAAGCAAATTTGAGTATTAGAAAGCTTTTATTTTTTTTAAATGGGCTCCCAACTAAAAATTAGTTTAGTGTTGCTATTCTTGGGTGCAAAAACTGCCCTTAATACCGTGTAATCCCATCAATAGCCATACAAGCTTCTACCGGGAAAGGTTAAAAACTCAAATAAATAACATAAATCATTTAAGTTTACCATATAAATATATTGCATAATATATTAATTGTATATTTATATTTCATTATAAAAATATATTGAGAGAGTAGAAAAAGAAAAACAGAACTCCAAAGTACAAAGAAGGAAATATAATAAAAATGAAGCAAAAATCAATAATACAGGAATCAATAAACCAATTCAAAAGGTAAATGAAACTTGTATCTCTTCTTTCCAAAAAATATACAAGACTGACAAATTTGTAGCTACACTCATGAGGAAAAAAGAAAGGAAAGTTTCATTAAACTTAGGTTGAATCTACAAAGTTCATTTTAAATGTTTATATGTTACATTGTGTAGGAATGGAAAGCAAAGTGAAGAGTTCATCTCTTGAAAGTAAATTAAATTTTCCTGTTAATTGTTAATAAAATTGCTCTTAAAAATAATTATTTGGGGTAGATGGAGGGTTTGGTCCACACCCAGAATGCTCTGGTGTGCTACTAAGAATTGAACCAGGGTTCAGCCACATACAATACGAGTGTCATAACCCCTATACTATCTTCATGACCCTAATAAGATAATTTTTTGTTTGTTTTGGGGTCACATTGGCAATCCGGCGTTGCTCCTGGCTCAGTGCTCAATAATCATTCCTGGTGCTTTTCAGGGTATGTTATGGGATGCCACCCACTGTACTATCACTCTGGCCTCTCTAACAAAATAATTCTTAATATAAGTTAAGTAATCTTGAATGATACAGTAACAGGAAGAATAATGTAGCCTATATGACTCTCTAATTAGCATAATAGTTAAGTGAATAATTTAATACTGAATGTATATTTGTAATGATGATGCTATCAGATCATAGAACTTTCATCAACAATTTTCTATTATTTTTAATTATTCCAGTTTTGTGTTTACACTAACACTAAGTCTTAATAGCTTGAATTTACTTAAAATTTGCTCAATTTTAAGTGGCATACATGAGCTCATTTTCTTGTAAATATAATTTGCAATGTATCTCACCCATCCACTATTTTGAACAACTTCAGTCTGTTGTATTAAACGATAAATATGATATTAAATGATTATTTTATAAGAATAGAGCTATGTTAATTATTAATATATGAACACAAAATCATTGGATAACCTTTTATTTGCTACACTTTTATATATCACTTATGACTAATCTACTATAAGTGTTTTATAGATAGTGCTCAGCAAAAGAAACTATTGTTTAGAGGTAAAATTACAGTTAAATAAACTGAAATTTTAATTGAGCGTTGAAAGTGATGGTAGACCTGCTTTCACAGGGAGGGGATAGCAGGAAACTGTTATCTTTTGAATAAACTGATTTTATTTATGATTTTGCAAAATAATTTACTTTGTAATGAATTTTGACTACTGGTAGTATTGGAGTTTAGAGCACCTTGATCCCAGAATTTTACCTAACACACATATTACTCACTTGGCGCATCTGCAAAAGCATTCATGGAGTACTCAATAATGATTCCCTTTCTATTAAAAACTGTTCTTCAAGGCAGGTCTTTATTAAAATCTCCAACCATGACCTTAAAGTATGGCAGCATTTTAACTAAAATACAGAACTGGGGGAAATTCAACATCAGGATACGTAGATCATTGACCAAATGATTACACTTAGCGCCTAGCAAAGGCACAAGTCATTGTTGAACTAAGCTGCAAGTTTGATAGTGGAACATGTTACACATAATTAAATATGGATCTTCCTAATCAATAGTGAGGACATAATTACTTTTCTCAAGGTTAGTTAGGCAGGGTTGTTTAAGGAGACAGAAGTCAGAGTGATGGGAACCAAGATCGCTCAGCAAAGTCTCCTGCATTTTGGAGCTGAGGAAGCTATTCGGAGCTCTGGCACACTTGCTGAACCCGACTGCAATCCTGTCAGTCTCATTAGGGAACTATTAGCCAAGGTCAAGAGGGCCTAGGAGAACGGATGAGTACATTTAAGCAATTTCTCCCTGCTTCATCAAATTGCTCGATAAAAGCTGCAAGGTTTTCCTGCGTTTGAACAAAACATTCTGCATCAGTGTATCACAGGATGTGCCAGGTTCCCTTTTTAAAGATGTTCTATTTCTTGGTAGATGTGAGCAGAAGTGAATGGATGGATGGTCCTAGTGGCAATGAGATCAAACTGCCCCGAGAAGCAGCTGCAATCATCAGGGACAGGAACAGGTACTTCTGTGTGTGTGGGTATTTACAGCACACCTTCTGTGGGCCCAATCCCGTGAGGGAGGAAACTGGAGAGAAAGAATGGCCTAATGAAGTGGCACCCACGAGGCCTACGGCCTGGGTCACCCAGCAGTGTGCTGGCTTCCTCCTGGCTCTGAGTTCAAAGGTCACTCCTGGCAGGACCGAGGGAACCCCAGGGGCGCAGGGGATTGAACCCCAGGTCTATGGTGTGCAAGGCAACTGTCTTACCTGCATACTATCACTCCATTCCCCCTTACCTGTCTGTTTCCTCACACACCTCTCAGTAAAGTTCTTTAAATAAAATCAATTCTGCTTCTCTAACGTACACTAGGGCTAGAGGCAAACTTTTTCTCAGTACTTGCTTGTTACCTTTTTCCTTTGTCACCTTCCAATAGTTATTAAATGCTTCTTTTAGTGAAATAGTAATAATAGGAGAAAATTTATTACAATATAAATAATAATATGAAAGGATATAAGGGTAATTATGACAGTTTGTCAAACATCATCAGATGTTCAGGAATGCTCCAAACATAGAAGCAACCAAGGACCGATGACAGATGGGTGGATAAAAAAATTGTTATATAAATGCACAGTGGAATATCGATCACCCATGAACAAAAATAGCACTGTAGCACTGTTGTCCTGTTGTTCATCAATTTGCTCAAGCAGGCACCAGTAACATCTCCATTGTGAGACTTGTTACTGTTTTTGGCATATCGAATATGCCATGGGTAGCTTGCCAGGCTCTGCCATGCGGGCAGGATACTCTCAGTAGCTTGACGGGCTATCTGAGAGGGACGGAGATCCTGAATCAAACCGAAGTCAGCCACGTGCAAGACAAATGCCCTACCCACTGTGCTATCGCTCCAGTCTGGACAAAAATAAAAGATTATATTTTGCTATAACACAAATGGAACCAAAGAATGTCATGTTAAGTGAAGGCAATCAGAAAGAGAAAGGAAAATGCTAGATTTTCTCACTCATATGTGTTATAAAGGGAAAATGCAAGGGAACAGACAATAGCAATATAAACAAATCCTTAGACTCTGACAACAAAATTAATGTTAGAGGTTGGGTGGCAATAGAGGAATAAAAAAGAATCCCTGGACAGGGAGAAATCCTGGCATTTTGGTGGTTAGTTGGCAAGATAACATTGACTAAGTAAAAAAATTTACACTATCATAAAACATGGTCGCCTTGATTAAATAAACAAATAAATGCAAATATTATACTGAAGGTGACTTTGGCTTGTAAATGTGCCACGTGGTTGATTTTGACTGGAGATCTTTCATCTGTGGTAAGAAGCTGGCAATGAGCTCTTGGTCATGGTTGGCTTCTCTTGAGTTCTCTGCTTTGGGGTAGCTACAGAATTATGTCTCTTATATAGGACTTAAAGGTACACTGCAAACAGTGACAGAGATCTAGTGGCAGCAGTTTAGTGTGGGGGTCGTGATTGGGAGGTAGGGTTGATGGGGTCCTTGAGGAGACAGGGGGTACACTGGTTATGGGTTTTGGAATTATGTACATTAGAAATCTTTTAACATAGCACTGTAGCACTGTCATCCCATTGTTCATCGATTTGTTGAGCAGGCACCAGTAAAGTCTCCATTATGCAACTCATTGTTACTGTTTTTAGCACATCAAATATGCCATGGGCAGCTTGCCAGGCTCTGCCTTGAGGGCAGGATACTCTCTGAGAGGGATGGAGGAATCAAACCCGGGTCGGCTGTGTGCAAGGCAAACACCCTACCCGGTGTGCTATCATCCCAGTCCGGAAATCTGAAAAGAAGAAAGAAATATTTTAATAAAGATTATTATTAAAAGTACTTATTAAAGGAGCTGGAGTGATAGCACAGCGGGTAGGGCGTTTGCCTTGCACTCGGCCTACCCGGGTTCGATTCCCAGCATCCCATATGGTCCCCTGAGCACACCCAGGGGTAATTCCTGAGTGCAGAGCCAGAAGTGACCCCTGAGCATCGCTGGGTGTGACCCAAAAAGCAAAAAAAAAACTTATTAAAAGTACCATAAATCACAAAATCTCAAATTTTAAAAAAATTAAAAATTAATGTCCCTCCTTTATTTGTCCAAGTAATATAGTGCTACCTTCTCACTGCTTAAAAAAGAAGTTTGTTTGTTTGTTCTTTCATCCCTGAATAAAAACTTGAAATGGATTCAAGTTAAAATATGATTGACTCCATTGTGAGTTTAATTAATATAAAAACAATTTAACAGATGAATGTCAATGCATGTGGGAGTGAAAAGATTTGCTTCAAGTTTATTAAGCAACTCAGGAACAAAATCAAGTTTCTGCAGTGAGTCAGGAGGATTTTGACAGTCCAGGATTGGAGGGGGGTATTGAAAGGGCAGAGGAGACAAAGTGAATAGTTTCCACATGGCCAGAATTAGGGCAATTTAATAGCAAAATCACGACCATAGTATTAGTCTCATACTAATTGTTTATGTCCCAGAAATGAGTGTGATCATGTCACGCCTGCCCCACTCCTCCTGACTTGTTTCACTCAGCGTGACACTCTCCATGTCACCCATTTATAACTGAATTTCATGACTTCATTTTTCCTGCTGGCTGTGTAGTGTTCTGTTGTGCAGCTGTACCATCGTTTCTTTATCCAGGTGTCTGTTCCGAGGTAGTTGGTTGTTTCCGGGTTCTGGCTATTGTGCTTCAGTGGACATACACGTACAGGTGGCATTTGTGATGTGTGTTTTTGTGCCCTCGGGATATATTCCCAGAGTGGTATTGCTGGGTCATGTGGAAGCTAAATTTCTAGTGTTTTGAGAACGTCCATATTGTTTTCCAAAAAGGCTGGGCCAGTCAGCATTCCCACCAACGATGAAGGAGAGACCCTTTCTCCCTGATCCACGCCAGCACTGGCTGCCCTCACTCTTTATGATGTGTGACAGTCTCTGTTGTGTGAGATGATAGGAAGTAGAAACTTCTTGGTTGGAAGACTCCCTTAGGTGCTGGGGGAGATGGCCGTTAGGGAGAGGAGGAACCACTATAGCAATGATAGTTGTGAACGATCACTCTGGATAAGAACTGCGTACTGAAACTAGGTAAAGGGACAAACGTGATAACCTCTCTTTATCTGCATTGCAAATCATAGTGTCCCAAAGGATCAAAGCGAGAGGAGAGAGACAGACAGACAGAGAGACAGAGACAGAGACAGAGACAGGAAGAAGAAAAGTGCCTCCCACAGAGGCAGGTTGGGGGTGGGAGGTGGCAGGAGGGAAACTGGAGACCTTAGTGGTGGGAAATGTACACCTCTTGGAGGGCCGTGTGTTGGAACATTGTGTCACTGAAACCCGGTCATGAACAGCTTTATAACTGCATATCTCTCAGCGATTCAATAAAAAGAGTGCATCATTGCATTATAATTTACAATATAAAATAAGTGTAGGTCAGACAACTTTCTTATTCAGAAGAG
The DNA here is from genome assembly GCF_027595985.1 of Sorex araneus. Lineage (NCBI taxonomy): Eukaryota > Metazoa > Chordata > Mammalia > Eulipotyphla > Soricidae > Sorex > Sorex araneus. The sequence continues at coordinate 215,696,812 of NC_073306.1, forward strand.
TTCCTCGTAACCTACATGTTTTTTTTTTTATTACCAAACTGTTACATGACGCAGGAAGCTTTGTTTGTGGCGTCTCTTCCAGCCCCACTACACTGTAACTGTGCTTAGTGACTTGTCAAGAGAAGAGTAGGAGAAGGGAGGAAGGAAAAAAAATGAGTTAACAGTGCGGTGATTTGGCAAAACCTGGGATCATGATGGATGTTATGAGCGATAACAAATGCAGCCTTGCCGTGATGTGGTAAGAATGACCTTTACTTCTATACTCTTCTAAAGAATCTGTCATCCTAGTCTATAAATGAGAAAAACCTCAGGCAAGCCAGAATTGTAGAAAATTTTGAAAAATACCTGAGTTGTACTACTAAAAAACTCTCAAGGTCATCAAAAGCAGAAAACTACACTATTATAGACCAGAAGAGACATGATGTCTAAATGTAATGTAGTACCCAGAGTGGGCTCATGGGACAGAAAAAGGAGCATAAGGAAATATCTAGTGAGTTACAAATGCTGTGTTTTGATTATACTTGTATTTCAGTGATGACACGTTAGTAGAGACAAATGTTCCATACTATTGTGCAATGTTAAAAACATGGGAAAATGGGAATTCTCTGAACTTTGGAAATTAACTGTGAAGATAAAACATCTTTGAAATAAAAATTTAGGAAAAATTATCAAAAGTAAGAAGAGCATTGCTCATCATATCACTGATGTTTTAAAAATAGAAAAGAATGTTTATAGCACTGAAATAGCAAGTAGCGCATTGCTTATATAAAGTCCGACATCAACAAATATAAAATGATTGAATAGGATTTCAACTTATTTTCCCCTAATTTTAAGGCTTCTATTTCCTTTTTCTGCCTCATTGCATAATAAGTAGATGGGCAGATATAAGTATATTTTTTAAAACATGGAGAAATTAATTCCTGAAAACCATACTAGGAAAAATCAATAAATAATGCAGGAAGTGTAGTCACTCAATGAAGTAGCTCATTCTGTGAAAAGCCTCTCCGTTTCTCCTGGAGATAGGTGGAAAGGTCTTCTTACTCAAGGCGATTGGGGGTAGGCTCGGGAGTGTGTAACCGGAGAGAAATTGATATGAAAGGAAAATAGGTGGATCAATTACATTAACATCTCTGGAAATAGCATAGTTAGCCAGAGCAAGAAGGAAAGAGATTCAGAAAATTAATATGTCAGCATTTCCCTTTATACTCTCCGTAGGCGCCTCTGGCTATGATGGCCTGATCTCATTAACTATTAGGTTCATTCAACTAACTAACTCTCCTTGCTCTGATTAATTTTATTTCCCTTGTAGATTTTTTTAGAGAAAATAGAATCCTCTAGAGTCCCTTTGCTAGCTATAGATCTCAGGGTACATTTGTAGATTTGCATTCTGGTTGACATACTAGTTTCTTGGGCATTTGGTTAACCTAGTTTTTCTCTTTGGCCAAATATTTGTAATCTATTATCCACCTAATATAATCATCTTGAAACCAAAGTGATAAATGAATGGGTTGGGTTTAGTAAAATGCCTTATGTATGTAATTTTAACTATATTTTACTATAACTGTTTCACCACGATGGGTTCATTTCCATCTCCTGAATTTTTCCTTTCTGACAAAACTGAATTTTTTAACTTGAAAAATCTAAGAATTATATGATTAAGCAATTCTCCTCAAATAGAACAAAACCTTCTTACCCTTCCTCAACAGAAGACTTCTTTATCATCAGACCTGTATTCCTACACTCACGTTCCACACAAAATCCCAAGAATCATATACTCCTGAAACATGCAGGCCAGCTAACAAGTAGGCAGCTACTTTACAGAGATCTCATAATTCACCACTAAAGGGAGACACCAATGGCATGCGGCATAAAGCGATTTAGCCAGCAGATTTGTCAGCTGCGATAAATGGTGTGCACAATTAAATTTGAGTAAAATTGTGTATAATTGAAAATTTGGTCACAACATGAAGTTTTCACTGCAAAGATTTGTATGAAGTTGAAGAACCTCCAAGGGTGCCAAAAATGTGGAAGAGTCACTTAGGTTAATATTTCATGATGTGGTCAATGTTTAAAGAGGAATTCTAGAAAACATGTCACATGACCGAATTTATCAGCCTTGCTAGCATTAACTGAATTGCAGGTACTTTGGACTCTAAAAAAGTTTCCTTGGATTAGAATCTCCCAGGAATCCACAAATGTGCAACGTTTTCAAAGCCCATAGGTAATGCTAGTATGCCTTTTAGTCTGAAAATCTAGTTTTGTTTCACAAATCAAGAGATTACTCTATAAGTGAAAGGCTAATATTTCATACTATTCATCTCTTTTCTAGATGTACTTAATTTTGAGCTTATTAAGTAAAAAGTACTTCAATATGATGTTTGTATTCTGTTAATTACCAATTAAATTTAGTGTAACAAGTGTTGTGCCACTTAAAAATTTTGAAAATTTAATTTTTTTCATAGACTAAAAATTGTACTTTATTTTAAATAATGGCTATTTTATTTTGAAAAGTCTTTTTATTTCTAAATGTTTTCATACAGCTAGCTAAGTGTCCAATTGCAAAGCAATTTTACTATCTTATTTTTTTCTTTTACATTTATAAGGAACTGGAGCATAGCACAGCAGGTAGGGCATTTGCCTTGCACATGGCCAACCCAGGTTTGATTTCTTTGTCCCTCTCGGAGAGTCCAACAAACTACCAAGAGTATCCTGCCCGCACGGCAGAGCCTGGCAAACTACCTGAGCGTATTCGATATGCCAAAACCAGTAACAACGAGTCTCACAATGGAGACGTTAATGGTGCCCGCTCGAGCAAATCAATGAACAATCAGATGACAGTGATACAGTGTTACATTTATAAGAATGCTTCTATATTTGATATTTTTATTTTCACAAAGTTTGTTAAATTTGTTTAATTTTATTTATGTATCAAGTCAAACTCATCAAGCTAGCTATTGACATTTATCTTGCTTTGATTAATTTTCCCAGATATGACTTGACAACGGATTAGTTCCATTCACTGTCCGATATTTATAGTCCTTGTGCTATGTCTGTTAACTCTGATATGTTTGTGTTTCAGCTTCCCCAAATAATATCTTCATTCAAGGGCTACACTGGTCGGTAGTGCTAGGGCACTGTGTAGTACCTGGGGTCAGATCTAGGACCTTACCACATGCAAGGAATGAACATTTTGAAGCTCTCCTACTGGAGCTAGATTCAAAACCTCCATGAACTGAAGGAAAATATGCTGTGATGGGATTAAATATGTGTTCTTTGCTCATTTCATTGAATTATTTCACTCTATCTCACCGTCATGAAATTCACGTGAAGATGTAGAGTATCATGCAGAGTGAAATGAGTCAGAAGGAGAGAGACATAGAATGACTGCACTCATCTGTGATCCTAAAACAAAAAAAAAAAACCATAGTATGAGACTAATACCCAAGGTCAGTGGAAACAAGGGTCACAGGGAATAGTCCACGGTTGGAAGCTGGCCCCAGTGTTGCTGGTGGTGGTAGGGGGGGGGCTGTTAGCGTAGAGAACAGACCCCTATGCCCGAGAAAGTTGGAAATGATCACTCTGAGCAAGAACTGACTCTGAAAGTAGGTAAAGGGACAAATATGATAACCTCTCAGAACCTGTGTTACAAACCATAATGCCTTAAAGGGGTGCAGGGAGAGAGAGAGGGGGTAAGAGAGAGAGAGAGAGAGAGAAAGAGAGAGAGAGAGAGAGAGAGAGAGAGAGAGAGAATAGTGCCTGCTATAGAGTATAGAGGTAGGATGGCGGATGGCGGGAGGGAAAGTGGGACATTGGTGGGTGACATTGTGATTCAATTAAAAAACAAAACAGAAACAAAAAATCATGAAAATGACTCCCCTCTGGTCAGCATGAATGAGCAGGACTCTGAGTCAGAGACAAGGATGCAACCTGTAGGACCCTGGACACATTCTGAGTCTTCTGAGTCTCAAACTGTGTAGAAAAGAGGCTGATCGAGTAAAACAATATTTGTGACATGGTTATCATATTGCTTAAAGAGAGTAGTGGCCCAAAGAGGAAGAGGATGCTGAGCACGGTGGCGTGTTGACCCGCAGGCAGGCTGCAACTCTGGCCCTGGCTTCCTGGGCCAGTGCAGAACCCCCCACTCTGAGCACTGCGCATCCGGGCTCTGGCTGAGTAATGAAACGATCAGATTAGAAAAGAGAAGAAGAAAGGATTAAAAGCCATTTTGTAGCACAGCCAGAACTCAACATTTTTTTTTTTAGTTTTGAATTGTAAAATGAATAAGAATTGCATTTACTCCAAGAAGCATCTCCATGGCACCGTGGCTGAACGGCTGAGTGGGTCTGGAATGCTTTCTAAAGGCAGTGGCTGTGAGGAGCATCACTTGACACAGTCAACTGGCCTTCATTTCCTTTACTCGTAACCTTTATTCTTACTTACATCTCCTGCCTCCGAATTTACGTTTAAAGAATAAAAATGTTCCTATGTTTTATACTTCTGCGAGCACTATTGTTAACTAACATTTTTGTTAAAAATAAATCCAATATATATACATTAAGAAAAGGAAATAATTAAGAATTTTTAATTCTTAAATATGTGTAGTCGTTACAATAGTAATTCTGTTGTTTCAGAACCAGGCCATTCTAAGGGAAGGGGCAATTTAATCTTTTCCCCTGGGTTTAGGGTAATGACCTTTGTGGGGTGGGGCACACGCAGCTGTGCTCAAGGCCAGCTCCTGAATCTGCACTTAGCGTGGTCTGAGAGCTGCCCGGGCTGTGGGCCGGACCCAGTGCCATCGCACACCTGGCAAGCGCCCGACTTGCTGAACTATGGCTTCAGTTCCAAGGGAGAACATTTTTGTCATGAAGCACCATAATATAATTAAAATAATAACTTTAGTTTTCGCAAAGCAGGGATATGTGAAATGTAATATTGTCTCTCTTTTTCATCAAAGCACTGCGATTTACAAAGGATTGACCGTGAGTGTTAGGCATGTGGTGTTTCACTCCAACCCTACCTCCGCGTCCCCTGCCCTCTGCACTCCATCTCCACCTGTCAACTTGGTAGGGACAGAAATACGGTATTTTCATGACATTGACTGATGTAGGTAATAGGCTTTTGCCCCTTTCAAAGTTATCTTTGAAAAAAATTAGTACCCACTTTTATCAGTTTCAACTATCAAGAAACAACAATAAAATACTCAAAGGGGGTTCATAGTGCATAAAAAGTTTTAATATACCAGAAATATAAAAATATTTGACTTGATGTTTTCATAAACATATGCTAGAATATAAGTCATTTTCAGTGCAGGGAGATTTGATGACTGATACTGAAATGCAGGCCCATTAGTATTTTAAAAACTGAGGTTAGAGAGTAGACCTAAGCACAAAGAACTCTGAGAAGAAAACGGTTCCAAAAGATTTCTAACTGTGAAGGTTACATCTAGGAGATTTAGGTCGGAAAGTTTTCTTTATTCTATGGTATTCTATGGGCTGGAGCCATAGCACAGCGGTTGGGCGTTCGCCTTTCACGCGGCCGACCTGGGTTCGATTCCTCTGCCCCTCTCGGAGAGCCCAACAAGCTACCGAGAGTATGGAGCCCGCACGGCAGAGCCTGGCAAGCTACCCGTGCTATTGGATATGCCAAACACAGTAACAACAAGTCTCACAATGAGAGACGTTACTGGTGCCGCTCGAGCAAATCGATGACCCACGGGATGACGGTGACAGTGACATGGTCCCTTTCGGCCGAGCACAGAGACCTGAGCAGGCCCGGCCCAGCGGCAAAGGAGATAAGAGAGTCACAATGCCCTTACCGAAGTCTGAGAACGCTGGAGCACCTGAAAGTGGAGAATAAGCATTGCCACACCTGGGGTTGTGCGGGATTTCAGCAGCACAGTGCTCAGTCCCCGGGCGACACCCTCAGACAACCAGCACACGGAGAAACTCGCCAAGGAACTAAGCGAAAGTTCACTGTTTCTTGTAATGTTTACTTAATCAAGTGGTAAAATACGTTGCGGTAAATTGCAGCTTCCTAAATTATGTATGAATATGGCCCGTTTTACAGCTTGAGATTTAGCATTTGTTTTTATGCATCTGAGATTTTCTTATATCCTAAAAGTTTTCCTCATTCTGGTGTGACGGCTCTTGTGTTAGTGCTTTAGGTCCCTTTGGTAATGGACTTTTATTTCCACTTTTGGGCCACACATCTGATCGTTGAAAAACTAAAGTGAGACAATGTATTAGCGGCGTGGTGACTCACAGTCTTTCAGACACTGGCTTGATCCGCACGTCCAGCCCCAGGGCCACCAGAGTCTGCTTTCTCCACCCCGTTTCGGCCCCACGCCCTGGCCCCCAGACCCAGTGAGCTCAGTTCTGTAGAACAGCTCTGAGGTCCTGCTGCCTTGGGCCAGTGATTACTCCAGTCCTGGTTTTCTCTGTCACCCAGGAGGGATCACTCTGATGTGCCCCTCACCTCTGATTTAACTCAGGGTAGTGTTCTTGAGATGCATCCACGTAGCAACAAATCACGTGGTTGATCTTTCTCGCAGCTGAGTAATACCTCATCGTGTACACGCAGCATACTTTTGCACATTTGAGTTTGCTCTCGGGCAAGTAAGTGGACTTTCATGTTACAAGACATGGCTGTTATATATTACGTATTGCGCAGGACACGGTTTGAATGCTTCGTCCTGTACTGTTCTAACACCAGCAGCTCCCTGGCACTGTGAGACAGCGGGTTGGCTGTCTGTGTCTCAGGCCCACACGTGCCAGTCTCAGGGTTTATTGCTTGATGTGTGGTCAGGGATGGGTCCGAGGGGCCCCAGGTATTAAGCAAGGGAGAACCATGTGTAAGTCCTTAACCCGACACTATTCCTTGAGTGCTGTAGTCATGTTTAGTTTTAACTTTTTTAAAAAATAAAGTTAAAAATGTAGCACAATTGGTCATTTATAATTCTGTCAGAAATATATACAAAGGGAAAATCAACTTAGCCTGACATTTTATCTTTTATTTCACTTTAGAAATTGCTACTTATGAGTTTTAAACTAAATGAGTGTTTTACTCATGTCTGTATAAATGAGAAAATTTAGTGACTATTTGTACATATTTATGTAAATAAATTCAATATAAAGAAAAAAATGCCATCCAAAGAGAAACATATTTCTATCCCAAAGCTTAATCTTTATCAGAAATTATTTTCCAGTAATTATTTATTGACCTATTTCTTCCTACCCATGTTTTAATGATCTACCAGTGAGTTATCAGGATTGAAGGCAGGAAAGATAACACACTTTGACTCAGACAGAAGGAAATGGGCTAAAAATGAGTGCATGAATGTCGTACAAAATAAACAACTTTAAGCTGAAGGACTGGAATTAGAATGAGCAAAGATGCTCAAGGGGGTAAATCAAACAGTAAAACTTTGGCCAGAGTTTTACAACTCTGTACTACTTATGTAAAGTAAGTCTTAATTCTTTATTTCTGTCTTGAAGCTGCTTTAAGTTGTTTCTTTGCAATTTTATTTTCTTCTTGCTTCTTCAAGATCTTCAGAAAAGGCCTCTCTAAGTGCTTCAGATTGACACGTGAATTACTTTGAAATAAAATCAGTTGAGTCTAGGAATGCTCTAGAGAATTCTCTGGAGAAATTACCTAGAGAGTAATGAGTGACCGAAAACAGCAAACTAATTATTTCAGGAATTATTCAATTATTTATTGACATATGTCTGAAGGATAAAGAGTCATTTTCTAAATCTTGATCATACCTAGTTTTTATCATTGTACCTAAAAGGAACAAATATGATAAATATCACTCCTGAAATATAAGATTATAACTAAAAAGAATATAAAGCAAGTTAGTGTGCACTGTGTGCAAGTCCTGTAGGAGGAAGTCGTCTAGAAACCCAGAGTTCATAGGACAATATCCCAAATTTACTGAGGTCACATGACAAGTTGGGCTTCGAAGCAATAATTGAGAGAAAATAAA